>NC_134841.1:20156703-20461391 GCF_965363235.1 Mytilus galloprovincialis
GCACATATATGCCACATGACGTCGAAGTAAACAACTATATTTGACTGTATGGTCTTTAACAATGAGCCAAACCCATATCACAAAGTAAGCTATACAAGGTCCTGAATCGAGAAAAGTCAAAGCAATTCAAACGAAAAACCTAACAACCTAAATGATGAAACGCCGACGCCTCTACCGACAACGGCATAAAGGTTTGGTGTGTCTCACTGCCACTTCCTTAATGTCCAGGCTCGACATAATCAAAAGACTTGTGCATTATTGAAAACAATGAGACACTTTAGATCAACTAAAAATTAAGGTAACAGGGTAATTTGGGGATTGGACTAAGCGACGAAGCATCATTTCTTTTAAATATGAATTCTCTGATATGTGTATAATCATTTAAACAAATACGTAAATCAATCTTTTATTTTTATTAAATAAATATTCTCAAATATACGTCGCACTGATATTGAAAAATAACTTTTTGGAATATCTGTTACACAGGTGACGCCGGATATGCTTCAGTTGTCGTAATCACAATCAGTCACCTTTTTTGTCAAATTAAACCAAAATAACTGGATTTGTACTTTCACGAATAAAACGACGGGTGCCACACGTTGAGCAGAATCTGATTACACTTCCTGAGCACGCGAGATTACCCCCAATAAATATATATTACCCAATACTACCGATATATATATATATATATATATATATTTTGAGTTAAGCCAATTGAAACTTTTACATTTGTGTCTTATGTTGTGCTGGTACACACTACAGTCCGAGGTTAGGTTAGTGTTTGGCGTTCACATACATGTTAAACCTACGCCATGTGAACTTTTGTGATGTGCATACACCAAGTCAGGAGCCTGTAGTTTTATGGTTGTCGTTATTTCATGTGTGTCATATTCGTTTTTTGTAGAATGTTTAGTTATAAATTAGACCGTTAGTTTTCTCGTTCAAATTTTCACGTAGTGGCCTTTTGTAGCTTTTTATTACAATACGGTGCGTTGAAGGTTGTACGGTTGATATGATTGGTTACATCCATTGCATTTAAACTCTGTTGGAAAGTTGTTTCATTGGACAAATACATCACGCCTAACTTTATTTCAATGTCTATGTTGTGGTTCGTATACTGTATACCCCTGACCTCTCTTTTCGGAAGCCCAAGCAAAACCCTTGATTCACAATAAAAAAAAATACAACCTCTTATTAGATAACTCCAATTTCAACTCGAAATATTTATCTAACCAGACTCAAATTCGAGTCAAACAATTTCAATTTTACTTAAACTCGAACTTCAACACGAAAGTCAATGTTAACTAGAACTTTAATTCAAAAGAAAATGGATGGCCACACTCGTCCAAGGCACATACAACATGAAACGTTGTCTGAAAATTGAACTAGTTGTTCCGATTTGGTCACGTGGTTTTACCTAATCGCGAAATGTGATAAGCACATCAAAGAATAAAAGGACCACATTAATATAAATACTGAAACATCTTGGAGTGTAAAAAAAATGAAACATCATAACGTGATGTTAAAGCCATATAAAGAATAGGTAAATCATCATTAGGAAAAACAAAACTACATCATGTAATGAAAACTACGTTACGTTAATATAAGTCGCATACACATCAAGCAATGTTACAACCATATTGCCTAATACAACGAACACATTAAATGATGATGAAACCATATCGAGTAATGATAAAACCGTATTAAGTTTTACGTTTTAGAATATTATAAATCAAATATGAGAATTTGAGTCAAATCAATGATCAAGAATTTGACATTAGTGCCCCTTTTAAAGGAAAATAAATAAATAATCATACAATCAGTTGATGAAGACACATTGTTGCACTATTTAACACATTTCAGACAGTGTACAGGGATAAATAACCCAACACCTCCTTCAAAATATAGTATTTGTTTGTTACTTAAAATTAAAATCACCAAAACAATGAACTACGAGGAAAATTTAAAACGGAAAGTCCCTAATCAAATGAAAAAAATAAAAGTTTTCACACATCAAACAAACGGTTTACAGCTGTTATATTTCTGACTTGGTACAGGCATTTTCCTATGTATAAAATGATTGAACCTGTTGTTAAAGCTAGATTAACCTCTCACATGTTTGATATATTCGCACCACATAAGTTTTATAATTTAAGATTGTGTAAGCAGTTTTTACCCGTTGTCATAACTTAAAAGAATCATATGTTGATACAATGTTACATTAAATGATGGTGCTGTGATCAAACATAAATATGAATGATAAATGTATAGTGAGGATGTATTTAATTAAGGTGCCATTGAATATATTTTTCATTGTCCTGTTGAAAGTCTTATTGTTGTTATATTTAAACATGACAAACGGCAATTCTAAAATTGTGTTGTTTTTATTGCTGAAACAAATATTATTTTAATCGAGACATAGAAACTAATTGTATTACATAGGTATTACTTTATTCGAATTCACCAGCCTTTTTCATATCCTGTCAGTTTTGTCTATTCGATATTATAAACAATTAACACCAATACCATATACAAAATTCTTCAAAACATTTAAAAAACAGATCAAAATACAAACTCTGAAGATATGAATTCCTGTCACCGTCAATGTAAGTGTAGCTGCCTTTGTCTTTATAGTCGATTTCAAGTACAAGAAAACTTAATATTGTTCAAATCCAAAATATTACTGAAGAAAATTGCAAATGAGAATTTTTTTTTTTTAATCAGTCTTGTGTAATATAAAATAAATAAATAATCAAACCAGTAAAGTTTAAATTAATACGTTAGTGTTAAAGATGTCAATCACGAATCATTCTTGAATACTAGTCTCAAGCCTCAGTTCTAATGTATATCTTTAACCTACGTTAAATTGTTTCAGAATACCACATGAATGGTTTTCATTTAAAGGAAAATATTTTTAGAATGTCTGATCAGTTAGAAAGTTTATCAACAAAACTGAAGACTTCTTGTTCACAAACAATTGGGCCGACAAAATGCGAAAACATTTACCATGATAACTATGTTCTACAGAAACTAAACAGGAGACTGAAATCTGAGCTAAAAAAAGAAAAATCCAAATACGGTAAGATCTACTTATGTGTACGTATATTTCATTTTTGTTTAAAAGAGAACAGGTTGTGAATCGAGCAACGGAAGTTTTTGTTTTATTTCGTATTAGAACTAATTTTAAAAATATTGAAATTAGCGAATAATTTTTCATTTCGACTACGTTTACCATAAGCGAAAACCATGGTATGTGACATGTATCTGGAAGGGTAACATGTAGGGGCTCAGTGTATACCATCAATAGTCAAAGGTACCAGGATTATAATTTAGTACGCCAGATGCGCGTTTCGTCTACATAAGACTCATCAGAGACGCTCATATCAAAATATTAATTAAGCCAAACAAGTAAAAAGTTGAAGAACATTGAGGATCCAAAATTCCAAAAAGTTGTGCCAAATACGGCTACGGAAATCTATGCCTGGGATAAGAATTTGCTTAGTTCTTCGAAATATTCAAAGTTTTGTAAACCGGAAATTTGTTAAAATGATCAAAAGTGTAAATATTTGATTCTTTTTTTTGAAATAATTGATTCTATATTTTAGAACACATTCAAGCATTTGCACAAGCATCTTCTAATGAAAAAAATAGTCATCTTTGAAAATGTTTTTTTTTTTTGCCAATTTATCAGCCTAAGTTGTAATTTTCTTTGATAGAATGCAAGTACATATTTTCAACTGTATTAATCATTTTTTTGTCGAATGTTACAAAGTGGCATCATGCCAACTTGAAAAAGGATTGGTACAAAAAGGTTAATGTTAGTTACTGTTTTTAAAAATGTATAATTTGTGAAATAACACCTGAATTTTGTTTCTGTTGTGCTTTTTATGTTTCATAAGGTTGATATTTTAAGAGTATGTAAGTTTCTGCTTTGCAAATGAGTTTGTAGCATTTTTTAAGCATTTCAAAAAATATAAAAAAAAATTTAAAAAAGGAAGAATTTTAAACAGAATATCCTTTTTATTTGCAGTACAACCCATCAATATTGACCAGCAAAATATAACATAATCTAACACCATATGTTAAATTTTAATCCAAAAAAACCTACACTATATCACAGGCTAAAGAGGTCCTTATTTTATTCATTCGAATGTTTAGTATTAATACAAATATAAATATTTATTTTAATATTTTCAAATCTTAATATATATTTTTTTCTGCCTGTAAATAATATTAATGATAGCCTGCATGGGGCCTCAGTTAAAATTGAGTTACCTGCATCTACTCTTTAACATTGGAGACACATGCATGCAAATGGAAAAACATCTTCTGCAGTTTTATTTCGTTGGAAACTTCCTTAATAATGTCACCATGCAGAATGAGAATGGATTGAAATGAGAATGTGCATATAAATCCCACATTTGGTTTATTCTTTGTGTATACATCAAAGGCCCTGATTCGTCCAGCTACCAGTCTGACAAGCTAAAAAGGACCAACGTCAACTGTTACAGAGTCGTAGATTTGACTCCACTGACACTGACTTTCAGAAGGATTTTTGATTCTGTATAGACTTCAAGTTCGATATTTTCTGAAGACACCTCATCATGTTATATTTATATATGACTGAGACTATGTGTCTATTCTTGTATGTTTTGGAGGTGACAATCGAGATAGTGGCAAGTCATCCGCACATTTAAACTTCTGAGTGTTGCTATATAATACAACCAAGCAGTGACATGCAAGCATTGCCATCATCATGCAAAGAGTATCACTACTGGTTGGATCAGGTATACATTTTTAAAACCTAGCTTGTATATAGTCCGAGATTACCCTGACGTCCAACTGCTGTTTTGTCAGACAAGCTGGGGCCGTGGGACGTCAGAGCTCGTCCCATATCAAAAACTGGATATTTGCCCGTCCAAAATAGATGCGCTGCTTCTTTGCTTCTGGTGCCGACAAATGACCTTGGAATTATATAAATCGGGTATCAATTTGTTCATTTTTTCATTTATCTCTTCATTTATGTAAGTTTCACCTACCTGTCACCCTTTGTTTTTTTCAAATTTAGACAATTTTTACAGTGACCCATCGATTCAGACATTTTTACTTTTATTTTCAAATGGACATCAAGTTACGAGAGACTTCGCGACCTCGAGACTCAAATATGCAAATATTTATGCTTTTTTTGCCTCCTTTATAAGAGATCGGTATAATACATTTAGAAGCCAACCACGATTTTTCACCTCCTTTATAGGAGATCGGTATTTAAGATTTAGTAGCCAACCACGATAACAATCGGAAGCTCTCGGACATTTAGATTACTTGCATCGTAAATGAACGAGGTATTGACCTAGGGTAATTTGCTTACATCATCACCCATAATCCATTGTTCCTTACTTTTTTTCTCGTGATCACATGACAATCTTTCAAAATGAAGTTAAAATGCCAGAATCGATGGGTCACTGTGAAACTGTCTAAATATGAGAAAATAAAGGGTGGCGGGTAGGTAAAACTTACATAAATGAAGAGATAAATGAAAAATGAACAAATTGATACCCGATTTATATAATCCCAAGGTCGTTTGTCGGCACCAGAAGCGACGAAGCAGCGCATCTATTTTGGACGGGCAAATATCCACTTTTTGATATGGGACGAGCTCTGACGTCCCACGGCCCCAGCTTGTCTCGCAAAACAGGCGTTGGACGTCAGAGTAATCGCGGACTAGCTTGTATAGTGTGGTAATTTCTTTACGGATAAAAAGGAGGAAGGGAAAATGGGGGTAGGGATACGGGGAAGGGGTAGGTGCTTTGGTTATACAAAAAAAATGTACAAAATTTCCTTAGAACTGCCAAAAACTCAATATGAATCCAAGAATTGATGACCTTTTCATATCTGATCAGGTCAGTTACAATGTATATGTCATTTTAGCTTTAAAGAAATTACAATTTGATTCTTGCGAACTCTGCAATTTTAAGCACTAGCACTGGTGAGAGTAGACTTTTTTTTTTTAAATTGACGATCACGCCGTGCATGTAAATTATTTGAAGAACGAAGTCGTGGATTAATATTAACATAACAAATCTTGCAAATAAATAAAAAATTCACTGTCATGATTAACTGGAAAAACACACTGAAGTGTGCAAACACAATACAAACATTTAAACAACGATGGGGCATCATGAGATTTACATGTACATTTTATATAAGATACTGTAACTTTGCAACATTGTTTACAACAATTTATCCTTTATTTCAGCCTTTATTAAAAAAAAAGTATCCAAAAATGACATAAACCCAGAAATATTTGCTGAGTATTACTAATACTGACACCAACATCAGCATTAACAACAATTAGGTCAACATGAAATCAACCAAACTTGAGTGACTGCGAGTCCATTTGAATTTTTGCAGTAACGTTGTTCTTGATTCAATGATTTGTTGCCCTTATATATAAATATCCATATATTGAAGTCATTAATGACCTTCAAGGTATAGATAAAATTATATGTGTATGTACCCTGATAAACATTTGGTCCTTTTATTTATGAATTCTTCAGTGCATTTGTTAATTATTATCAATATTTATGTATGACTTATCGAAATGACAGAATAATAATAGTGATAACATTTGTTTCCTGTTTGTTATATACTATATGGTTATATTATTACTTCTTGTAGGAACACACAACCATTCCCAACCTTGCATATCAATAGAGGTTAATTCAGTCTGATCTCAGTAAGATTTGATCAAGAGCAAACTATGGAAGAAAATCCACGTGATGTCAGACATATATATCTGAACCACTTAATCAGCTTTGCCATGTGATGAAAAGTGCTGACCCATTTATGTCTTCGTAATCACCATAACAATAACAAGGAAAATACGTTTGACATTATTGAAAAAATAATTGGACATTACAATGTGTTACATTTGAGAGTTAACATCAAGTCTTTAAACATGATATAGCACCTTCAACTGTTTGGCTTTTTACAACAAGGGCTGGGATGTGAAAACTTCAAAAATAATTCTAACAATTTTCAATTTAAGTGAGAGACAATGATAGGATGAATGGTTTCCACATATATCACAGATAAGCAGTCTGTTCTCTTTGTAAGAAAAACTCAAATACACTGTCTATTCAGCTTACAATAACAATAAAATAAATCAAAAAATGCTGAAATGGTCAATATTGCTTTGACAACTAAACTGATTATACCGCAGTCCCACAAGGCCACAATCTAACTACGATCTGTGAAAAAAATGAAAATTTTGACGAACGTAGTGAGATCGTGCAGATCGCAGAAAGGTCGTTGTACGATCGTGTTGAGGTCTTCATGATCGTGATGAACGTGGCCAACTTTGAAAATGTTCAAAACAGTCGTGGTGCGGTCGTGCGAAATCAGGTCGTAGTAAAGGCGTAGTGAGAGCGCACTAAGGTCGTGGTAAGATCGCAAAGATCGCTGTACCATCGTATCGAGAGCGTGATTCTATTCGGAGAGAATGCGCTACGATCTCACAGCGACGTTGTTACGACCTCACTACGCCCATCACGTTCTCACTGCGACCCAACTTCGCTTCCACTACGACTATACTACGTTTACACCACGCTGTTTAAGACCATAATACGATTCTAGCACGCCCTTGCCGCCCTCATCGCGCTGACTACGTTCATACTACGACCATCATTCTCATTGTTATTTTCACGTGAAATATATTAAATCTCTCCAGGTGTTGTTTGTCTGTATGTAATTAGGACTTCTTGTCCATTTTCTCTGCTATTGTTCTCAAAAATATCGTCATTTGAGCTTGATGGACCAGCAATATGTTGTAATGTAGGTTGGATTGGTCGGTCCGACATCTCTGCTGGATCAGAATTCCATGGTTACTATAAGAGCTCCCTATGCCTCTACATCAACCCCTACAACAACGCTCATGTGTTCTAGTAGATTTTGTTGGCATGACTGTATCGTTTCCGAGAAATCTTCGTATTAATCAGAAATAGAAAGAATGGAATCGTATTGATATGGAACACGATGATCACGTTATTGCTTTGAACGGAGTAAGATTGCGATATGAACGTAGTATAATCGTGGAATGAACGTGATATAATCGCTGTAAAAGCGTGGTAAGATCGTGTTGTAATCGGATAACTCGAAGTATGGTCGTCGTGAGAACGTTATGAGCGTAGAAAGATCTTGATATGCGTAATGAGGTCGCAGAATAAGCGCGATGAGAACGTGGTATAATCGTAGCGAGGTCGTTGTAGAAGCGTAATGAAGACGTAGTAGCATCGTGGAGGCAACGAAAATAAACATTTTCCTGCCGCTCATACTGCGACCTCGCCAGGATCTGAATTCATTTTAGATCACGGTGAGCGTGGTGCGATCGTGGTCTAGTGGGACGGGGGCTTACTCGTTCATACCGCGATCTAATTACGTTCTCATCAATAACGTCAACATCGTGTTCCATATCAATAAAGTTCCATTCCGTCTATTTAGATTAATACGTAGATTTCAGGCATGCCACCAAAAATCTACTAGAACACGTGTGCGTGGTGGTAGGGGTTGATGTAGAGGCAGAGGGAGCTCTGATAGTAACGAATCCTGATCAAGCAGGGATGTCGGAACGACCAATCAAACCTAAATTACAACCTATTGCTGGTCCATAAATCTCAAATGACAATATTTTAGTGAACAATAGCAGAGATGACACAGATGTGTTAATAGATATAGGAAGATGTGGTATGAGTGTCAATGAGACTACTCTCCATCCAAGTAACAATTTATAAAAGTAAACCATTCTAGGCTAAGGCACGGCCTTCAACACGGAGCCTTGGCTCACACCGAACATCAAGCTATAAAGGGTCCCAAAAAATACTAGTGTAAAACCATTCAAACGGGAAAACCAACGGTCTTAGTGAACATTGACAAGAAGCCCTAATTACATACAGACAAACAAAACCTGGAGAGATTTAATATATTTTATGTGAAAATGACAATGAGAATGATGGTCGTAGTATGAACATAGTCAGGTCGTAAGAAGAGCGTGTGCGAATCGTACTGTGGTCTTGAATAGCGTGGTGTTAACGTGGTATAGTCGAAGTGGAAGCGTAGTTGGGTCGCGATAAGAACGTGATGGGCGTAGTGAGGTCGTAATAACGTCGCTGTGGTATTGTAGCGCAGTCTCTCCGAATAGAAGCACGTTTCGCTACGATGGTACAGCGACCTTTGCAATCTTACTTCGACCTGAGTGCGCTCTCACTACGCTTCTAATACAACCTGAATTCGCCACGACCGCACCACGATTGTTTTGAACATGTTCAAAGTTGGCCACGCTTATCACGATCTTGAAGACCTCACCACGACTGTGATACGACCTTACTGCGATCTGCACGATCGTACTATGATCCTCATTTTTTTTATTATTTTCACAGATCGTAGTGCGATCGTGGCCTAGTGGGACTACGGTATTAACTTACAAAAATGTATGTAACCGTTGATGTATACAAACCCAGGATATTATTATTCACTATATTTTTTTATAATTGTAAATAATCACTTGATAATATCTAGTTTTTTCATATGGTCATTTAGGTATGTTGGTCTGTCTGTCTTTATGTCAAATTGGCTGTCCGTCCGTCATTAACGTTAACATATGAGACACCTGATGTTTTTATTTACAATTGATGCATTAAATAATGCAAACGTTATACTTTTGCTTTGGTTTCAGTGATATAAAAAATATGCATTTTACCCCTATGTTCTATTTTTAGCCTGAAAATATTGGGCAGAAGGGTCAAAACCTGTTCTACATTTTTACTCGTTGTCAAATTTGATCTGAATGCTTTGGTTAAAGGGGAAAATCCAATACTGCATTTTACACCTGTGTTATATTTTTAGCTATGGTGGCCATCTTGTATAGTAAACCATGCCATCGGACACATTTTTGAAAAAAGATATCCCAAGGATGATCGTGTCCAAGTTTGGTTAAATTTGTCTCAGTATAAGATAAGATTGAGGATAGGTTTTTTGTAAGATTACAAGAATTTACGAAAATTTGGTAATATAATTTACTATAACTCCTTAAGGTGATAATTGACCATTTTAGTCGTGTTGACTTATTTGTAGATATTTCTTTACTAAACATTATTGCTGTCTACAATTTATATTTATCTATAATAATATTCAAGATGAAAACCAAAAACTGCAAAATTTCCTTAAAATGACCAATTCAGAGGCAGCAACCCAACAAAGGGTTGTCCGATTTGTGTTTTTAAACAGTTAATATTTTATTTATGTTTCGTTGATACAAATTGCCTCCACAGTCCACAGACTAAAACATACAAGTAGTAGATAAATCTAATTGCTCCTACATCGTTTAATTGATTAAAACAAATATGTTGCAAATATTACAATCTTGCAGCATGCTTAAATGATATTCAAACCGAACCAACCAACCTAAATTCTCTTGAAGCACCGAACTTTATTTTTAACCACTATACATATACATATCATTCTTTGTGAAGGTCCCTTTTTTAGATTTTTTTGTAGACCAAATGATAATGTCTGGTAAAGTTGAATTTTCGCAAAAATGTTTCATTCAAATTTTTCAAAACATCAAATGGCAATGCCATCAAAACAAAATGATTTTATATTTCCATAGCAATCAAGATGTTTTGAAAGATCTTAAAAAAATATTATTTGATTTTATGAAGTCTCTCATATAAAACCAAATTTCAAGCCATTTAGAATGAGTAACTTTTTGCATTATTGAATTTATCTTTTAGAGGGTTGCATCATTTTCTCAAATTTTCAGTTTAAAAAAAAGAGGGACATTTAATTGGAAATATTTTCGATAATATTCAAATGCAAAGCAAAAAATCTGAATACATTTATGAGTACAATTTAGTTTCGTATTTTAATCTGATCATTTCAACAACTCAACCATGTTCTGTTTTATAATTCAGCAATATTTGATTTCATAGAAAAAGGCTATGTTCAGAACAGGCTAAAAGGGATGTTAAGACCCCCTCACCCCAATCATCTTAAAGCACCAAACTTCAATTTCTAACACTATGTATGTATGTCATTTCTGTGTGGTCTACTTTAAAAAAAATTATATAGACCAAATAATAATGTAAGGAAGAATTGATTTGTTGCAACAATGTGCAATGTTTTGTTTTTTTTTGCATTTTGCCAACGGAAAACATACATTAATTTTCAAATGTCCTTACTAACAAAGATATCTTAAAGAATTATTTGATTTTATGTGTCTCTCTTATAATCTGAGTAAAAACTCAATTTCAGTGTTCATTATGATTAATGCGCTTTCAGCTTGATTGAATTGTCAGTAGTTGCTTCATTTTAAGACTTTTTCAGTTTTTAAAAAAAGGGGGGTACCTTTGATTTGAAATATTTTTGGAAATGTTTAAATGCAAAGCAAAAGGTATTATATCATAATAAGTAAGACTTAAATAATTGTGAAAAATCTAATACTAAAGCAATAAAAGTGTTATTTTAGTATATACAACCCTGTGAATTAAGCATTTTTGAGAAATATGGAAAATTGGCAAATTTTCAGAGTTATCTGCCATTGACTAATTTATTTTTTATGGCAGATATGGCTACGAAGAGGTCCATGTATAATACTATTTCAAAATATGTTAGTTTCGTGGTTTTTCTTCCAACTAATGATGCCAACCTCTCATTTTAAGATAAAGACAATGTTTGCCATCAATTCTTTTTAAAAAATCGTACAGTTTCTTTGTTTATTTGAAAAGCAAAGTTCGGCCCCACAAGAAATCGTTAAAATGTAAACACTATCAATTGATTTACCATTGACAGTATGTGTAAAGTGATATTAAAAAAAACGTTAACAATCTTAAAACTGATCCGAAAGGTTCCAAATTTACAGTGTGTTGTTTTCATATCTAAAACATTGATTTGAGACAAAAACATATTTTTGGATTTTTGGATTTTTTGAGATTTAAAAAAAAACTTTGTTAACCAAAAATTAAAAAAAAAACAATATTTCAACCCATTAGTTACAAAATGAACATAACTAGATTAGCATATCGAATATTTTAAAACAAATTTGAAAATTCATTTAGTACTTAGAAAATTGGGTGTCGATTTTGTGTCGAACTTTCCGCAAAAATAAATTGCACCCTATGATAGTTTACACGGAATTTAGCTACTTTGCGACAGGTTTTGATTTTCATAATCATATGTGCATACATTGCAAATGAAACCTTTTAAAATAGTGTATCACATTTTGTTTTAGTTTTAATACTTTTTGATAAATTTTATTCTTAAGTCGTGTATCGTTTCTTTTGTTGACTAGTATACATAAATTAAGAATGATTTGTGCATCAGTAAAGTATATAATTTAACAAGAAAATAGATGTGGTATAGGCATATTTTAATTGAAAGAGCAAAAATAGCATCATACAATTGGGAAACTTTCAAGCCAAATAGACAAAATGATCGTTCTGCTTTAAAATGAATTATTAATAAAGAATCCTTTTGTTTTTAAGTTTGATGCAAGATTTTTTTATATCTCAGAATATGATAAAGATTCTTTGATAGAAAGTCATTGAATTTTCATTTAAATATAGTGAAGTATTTTTAAGATGCTTGAGTAGCAATTTGAATGGAGAGAACAATTCTCATCATTACTGTGAAGTTTGGTCAAGTTTAAAGCATTTTAAAATTTTAGAAAATTTTGCTGTAGTTTCCGAAACAGTTTTCTAACTTGATACAGGTTTTTCAAAAGAAAATGATGGGTTAAACCTGGTTTATGACTTTCTAACAGCGATATACTACTGTTGCTTTTATTTAATAGCTAGCTACACCTCTCACTTTTATTACAGTAGATTATAGTAGATAGTTTATAGTAAACAATGATATCATTACCATATTACATCTTATGGCTTTCTCTAAAAATTTTGATATCCTTACTATATATGTAATGGTTTCCTTTACCTATAAAAACAACAATTAAAATATCGTGTTACGATACCTTCAGTCGAATTTCTATAAATAATCATTCCGTGCTATTAATAAGTGCCCTTCACAATCCAAAACATTCATGCTTCATAGATGGAACAACTTATCCGTATTCAAATAAAATCTTTGGTTATTTGATATAAATCACACGCTTTAGATGGGCGTTTAAATTTAGTTGACAGTTATGTCCTTTTGACTCTCAGCATTCATAGTTCTACGAAATCCTAAAAAACATATTCATATTCAGTTAAATGGTCCTTTAGATATATTACGTGCTATGAAGAAACAAGCAAACATGACAGATATACTTACCTGTTTATTTGAATTGTGATTGAAACCTTTACTTTACTATTTCGAAAATAATAAGATTTGGTTTAAATTTTGGTTCCCCAGGTATATTTTTTTTTTAATCTAAATGGGATAACATATTCAAATTTTGATCCAACCATCCTGGATCTAGGAGTTCATACATATCCTATGTAAATCAAAATTACTAAATATTGCTATTCATAAACTAATGTGAGAAGATAAAATATCACATTTAGCAATTGAACCGAATTGTTTAAGTATTCAATCATTAACTTAAATATGTGTGTTTAAAGGAGGCAAATATACCAAGGGGATATTCGAGCTGAATAGCTGAAAACAGATTGACATTGTTATGGCAAAACAAAACGAAATCAAATCAAAAGACATATAACAATATACAAACACAATAAAGAACACCAAAGAACACCATTTCTCGCTAGCTACATCTCGCATCACTTGTATAATTTAATGTTCGATTGATAATTGCTTACTAAATATAAACTAACTAGTATCACAGTTTTTTATAGTTTATTTTTTCTCAATACAAAGACCGAAGTGAAAAGATCGCTAGAGCAGTCAAATTGCGCATTATCAATAAAAAAACTCATAGCATACATCCGAAACAATTACAATTAAATGACAAATAACAATATACAAAACACAAAACACAAAAAACAACAAAGACAACGTATGACTAAGCAACACGAACCCCATCATAACCCAAAGGTGATCTCAGATGCTCCGGAAGAATAAACAGATCCAGCTAAATAGGTGGAACCCATTGTGTTTCAGATCCAAAGATACATAATATATGTCTAATTTTGTAATTTCATATTCGAAAAAAAAAGAAGACAAAAATGGAATAACGTTAATTGAAAGGGTTAATTAATTGTTGTTGTTTGTTGTTTGTTTCATTTCAATAATAACATTTTCCAGCATTTCGATCAGTATATCTGCAAAATGTTGTATTGTCGGTATGTCAATTGTTAATTTTCGGTAGGTCGGTGTTAAACTGTCAAGGAAAGGGGATGGGTTTTTTTTTAAATTTAAGGTTGGTTTTAATGGTACACATTCTAGCCGTCGGTCGACCGAGTAAACTTCTTTACGTTATTTGAAGCTCCATACCTTAGTTGTTTGCAAAATATTGTTCCTTCTGGTCACTAACAGAAAGCACATGAAAAACTTTATAATGATTACTATGTTTTAGAAGAAGAAAATAGGAAACTGAAAGCTGAACTACAAAACGAAAAATTCAAAAAAGGTAAGATAACTGTACATATAATATATCTAAAAATATCCATTGAAATTACTGACTAACTTTCCAGTCCTTCTTTTTCACTAGTAATAATTCATCGGGAGACCTTCTGATTCCATGCTTATAAAGTAAATCAAATGGAGAGATTATAGGTCTACATTGAATAATAAGTTAAAATTCGTAGGGAAACTTTCTGATTCCATGCGTATAAAGAAAATCAAATGAAACTCAAATTGAAAAAAAAAGAAAAATTATTCAAATGGTTTATAACAAACCTAGTTTTAGAAATAAAAAGACACAAGTCGTTTTTACTGGTTGAAGTTAACATGCGATAGGATTTAGGACTGCTTCGACCAGATTAAGGACCACACTCAAGTGAACTTGAAAAGGGTACTTAAACCTCGGACTGTCGAAAGTTTAGACATGTACGTTTCGAAACCAGTCCTGCATATAAATCCTATATTGTAAAGAATCACTCTCACTCTGATACAAACAAAAAATTATCTGAAACTGACATTAGCAAGATGCTTGATTTTTTGATTGACAACATATTTGTTACGTTCGGAGGACATTCTTTCACTAAATTATTCAAAATTTGGTGACTATGTTGAACGCATCAATCTCATTGAACTAGAGATAAAGGATACTACAGATACAGTTAAGTCGGCCTCATATCTTGACTTACATCTTGGAATTGAAAATGAGGGTCGGTTGAAAACAAAACTTTACGACAAAAGAGATAATTTCAGCTTTCCAATTGTGAACTTTCCATTTCTAAGTAGCAACATTCCAGCAGCATTTGCATACGGGGTATACATATCCCAATTGATACGATATTCCCGTGCTTGCATTTCCTATCATGATTTTCTTGAAAGAGGGTTGCTGCTCACAAGGAAGCTATTAAATCATGAGTTCCAAATGGTGGAGTGGAAATCATCACGAGTTGGTTGACCGTTATGGAATAACCGTTTCACAAATGGTATAGGGTATGCTCCTTACGTCGTAATTACAACCCCCTTCCCTTTCATGAATGTGACCTACCGAATTAGACTATTTACCAGATTTGTTATAACAAAAGCAACACGACTGGTGCCACATGTGGAGCAGGATCTGCTTACCCTTTCGGAGCACCTGAGATCACCCCTAGTTTTTAGTGGGGTTCGTGTTGCCTATTCTTTAGTTTTCTATGTTGTGTCATTATGTCCGAGACCACAATTATTTCGTAGTGCATTTCTTTAAGAAGATAAATGAAAATTTAAAAAATCCCTCCTGCGTTTTCGCAATGAAATTTTTACAGTATGTTGTACTACTTTTAGGACAAAATATATCAAAATTATAGAAAACATCATCGGCTCTAACTCAAAATATGGACAATTTTATGTTTAGGGCGTCTTGATATCTTTTGACGCACACCGAAGTGCTAATTTTGATCATTTAAGGAAGTTGCCAAAGTAAAGATTCCATATTTAAAGAGTTCACCTCTTAGGTCCGAGACCACAATTATTTCGTAGTGCATTTCTTTTAGAAGATAAATGGAAATTAGAAAAATCCCACCTGCGCTTTCTCAATGAAATTTTTACAGTGTGTTGTACTACTTTTGGGACAAATTATATCAAAATTATAGAAAACTTCATCGGCTCTAACTCAAAATATGGACAATTTTATGTTTAGGGCGTCTTGAAATCTTTTGACAGCTTCCGAAGTGATAATTTTCAACCTTTTTCAGCTGGACCAAATCACTACTTTCCTTTAAAATTCTAACCCCAATTTTTTTACAGTGTAATTTCACCCCCCTTCTTGCAATTTGAGGCATTAAACATGGAGAAATAAATTTGGAAGGGGTATAAAAATTAATGGCAAGTAACCCACTGTCAACACTAGGGACTATATTTGTGAACAACGAACATCAAGGGACGACAATTGTGGTCTCGGACCTAATAGGATAGAAAGAGTTGACCAATCTTAAAAAAACGTGGTATGACCAAAGCTTAATAAATTATAACACTGCTTACAAAGTTTCATAACAATAGGATATATATTATAGACAATATGTTAAATTCTATACTCATCTTTGCGTGTTAAATTTTGACGTTTAAATTGAAAAATTTGAACTATCAACATTTGGGGCTTCAAAAACTAAAATATTGCAAAATAATACTTTTTAAATGCCTTAATATATCATTTATCATGTACTAAAAGCAATAGAGTACTAATTTGATTTATCAGACTTAGCATAATTATTCAAAAGTCAAATTTATATGAGCCTGCACCTAAAAATTGAGGTTTTTCAATGAAAGGGGGCCTAACATGAAGATGTAATATTTTACGGCAATTTTAAATTTGTGAAGCTTTTTGGTTATAAAAAATCCTTTCATATGTATTAAATGTACTTTAAATTGAAAGAAAAATTACAAATAACATATTATATTAGTTTAAAAGGGTCTTAGGCCAAGAAAGACTAGAAAAATTTAGGGTCAAGTTAGGCCGTGCCACATATTTACATTAAAAAAGCATATTGAGGCTATAATAAATAAAAAATTGTGTCTTTTTTATCATTTCTATACTCATGAGACATGATACAACAAATCTGAGCACAAAAAGACTCTGGCAATTAACTTTTCTTGCAGACAGTATGGTCTGATACAAAGATTTTTGCCTTTTTAGTGAAAAACTTGCATGCAATTTTAGTCTCAAAAGGCTTCTATTTAAACCACTTGCTATCCTACAGAAGAAAAGAATCATATTATGTGAAATGGAATAGGTACAATAGACATTTTAAAGTGCTTTTGATACAAATTTAGTGAGGTCTTTATTATGGACTTCAAATTTGATGTACCAAGCTCCACACTTTTGACTTCATTCAAACAGGACGTTAGACAAGGGTCATTTATACAACACATTTTGCACATTTTATCTGAGATAATCTTCTTTTCTGTAGATTCAGAGTTCATAAATAAGTAAAACAACTAGATAAAGGCATAGAAACACAAATATTGACACATGAAAACCTGTCAGATAGAAAGTCAGGATGCCATTTATGCATCAATAATGAAAAAGCTATAAAATGCCTATTTTGATCATAAAATGCCAAAATTGGTCATTTTTGCAAAAATTCTATAAAATAAAAGTTTAAATCCTTTAGTTTCATGCTATTTGACAAATTGACACCATCAAATCATTTAAGGAAGTTGCCAAAGTAAAGATTCCATATTTAAAGAGTTCACCTCTTAGGTCCGAGACCACAATTATTTCGTAGTGCATTTCTTTTAGAAGATAAGTGGAAATTAGAAAAATCCCACCTGCGCTTTCTCAATGAAATTTTTACAGTGTGTTGTACTACTTTTGGGACAAATTATATCAAAATTATAGAAAACTTCATCGGCTCTAACTCAAAATATGGACAATGTTATGTTTAGGGAGTCTTGAAATCTTTTGACAGCTTCCGAAGTGCTAATTTTCAACCTTTTTCAGCTGGACCAAATCACTACTTTCCTTAAAATTCTGAACCCCAATTTTTTTACAGTTTAATTTCACCCCCTCCTTGCAATTTGAGGCATTAAACATGGAGAAATAAATTTAGAAGGGGTATAAAAATTAATGGCAAGTAACCCACTGTCAACACTAGGGACTATATTTGTGAACAACAAAAATCAAGGGACGACAATTGTGGTCTCGGACCATGTGTTCTATTGTTTGTCTGTTTGTCTTCTTTCATTTTTAGCTAGGCGTTGCCAGTTTATTTTCGATTTATGAGTTTGACAGTCCCTCTGGTATCTTTCGTCCCTCTTTTAAGCTAACCTCGATTTTGACATCTTCGATTAAACCAGACCTGATCTAAAGTTTATTTTTGACTTTTTGGCTGGTCTACTAAACACCAAGTTAACGTGGTACCAAAACTGTTGTCAATCGATTGATGAAACATCTTTTAATGTATTTGTTTCGTTTGATCAACAGATTAAATATATTTGTAAATAAAATACGTATAAAACTATGCTTGTCATACAAATGTTTCCGTGATCTGCACTTTTCCAATCGAAAAAGATATTGGTTACACTGCTATCGTGCACTGAATAAATAATTCAATACATATTAACTGCATGAAATCGTTTGTATTTTATATTGCATGTTTCAGTTCTGAGTTGTTTTAAAATGAACCATTAATATCAAAAACTTGGTTATTAAATAGAACCGAATCACAGTATGCAATAACGCAGAGTACATAGGTTGTATAAAATAATCATGAAAAATGCAATTTTGATGTACAGTTACTAGTATATGTGGTGGGCTATAATTTAAGGTTCTAACATTACAACTGTTTCTTTTTCTGTATCAATTTACAGTGCCAGGATATCCTCTATTATATAGATATTGAATCATTTACAACTATCAGTAGTTTTCATATCTCAGGCTGACTTGTATAACAAAAATATTTGACCGCTTCAAACCAAAACTGACCATATATGCACGTTTTTATTCAGATTTATACAGCTGAATATTATATCAGCAAACCTTTGACTCAGGACGCAATGTATAATGCAAATTAATGCAATATTAGAACGCTATGACTACATTATTTTGTCCGTCTCAATTTAGAGTGCCAGCATGTCCTCCTTTCATTTGAAATATTCATTTGTCACAAATATTCAGTAGTTTTGATATCACAGGCTGGATCGTATAACAAAATTATTTGACGCATCAACACAAATTGTGAATTAGTATAGCCGCCAAATAAATCAGTATTTGTTTTACTCAGAATGGATTTCATAATACAAAAGAAAGCGATATTGGATCACAATGACTCCAGAATTGTGTCCGCATCAAATGAGGGTGTCAGAAAGTGTTTGTTTTAGATATTGACTCGTTATTAAAATCAGTAGTTTAAATATCGCAGGTATTCTCGAATAACAGAAATATTTGACTGCATCAAACCATATTCCTACTTTGTAATGAAAGTATGACAAATATGAGGCGATATCATCTGGAATAGTCTAGTGACTTACTTATACGATATATATGTTACAGTGCAGGTGAAATTAGGAATAACGCCTAAATACTAAAAAATTCAGTTAATACCTGTAATAACTTATCAATTTGGTATTTACCTGTAATTACTGATGATTTCAGTGATAAGATCAACAGGTCCTATGACATGAGTTAAATTCCTTTGACCAAATAGATTTTACTGTGACTTCTTAAGCTTTTGTCAGACTTTTGCAACGAAACTGACATTCTTCACAAATAAACTTAAACAAATTGATGGCGATATTCAAACTCGTCAATCGAAAAAGAACTAACAATGTCAAACGATATATAATCAAAAGACAAATAGCAATATACATATAGGTAACATAGACAACTGAAGACCGAGCAACACGAACCCTACCAAAAATCATGGTTGATCTCATGCATTCTGGAAAGGTGAGCGTATCGCTGAATATACGAAAGCCATCATGTTGCATATATATTAACAAATCATTATACATTATGTCTCATTTGTCTCATTGACATTCGTGAAAAAAAGGACAGAAATTGGATAATTACTATTAAAAGAGGTAATAAAACGGTTATTTTCATTACAATGATAAATATATTTGTCCACGTTTAGATCAGTATAGTTTCAAAATAATGTGTTGTCGTTTTGCAATCGAATATTTTTTGTGGGTCGATGTTGAACTGTTTTAGATTGGTAGCTTCACTTGCTAGTCGTCATTCGACCAAGTAAACTCCTTTTTTTTTAAATGATTTTCTACACACTTACTTTACGTAAAAAAAAATTCTGTTTGTTTATAAACAGTTGAACCCAAAGAATATGATAAACTTTATGATAATTACTATGTTCTAGATGAAGAAAACAGGAAACTGAAAGCAGAACTACAAAAAGAAAAATCCGAAAAAGGTACCAGTTAATGATTAAAGTCGATTTACATAAACTGTATTTTATTTTATAATCAGGATAACCACTTTTGAATCTAGCAACGTTAGATATTTGATAGCATATGACAATTTATCATCAACATTGAATTACTGACTAGTTTTTGCGTTCTTCCTTTTCCCTAATAATTACTCATCGGGAGACTGATTCAATGCAAATAATGTTAAATAAATTGAGCGTACCACCTTTTTGAATAATTAAGAAATTACTCCAGTGGTTAATCATTAACCTATTTGAAGAAATAAAAAGACACAACAGGTATTCATTCAGCGTTTATGATATACCAGTCACACAGAAGTCAACTCTGTGTTGGTGGTATGACGTAAATTCTACATTGAAGTTCTTATGAATATCATAGTAACGTGTTCAGTATTCTAGGTCGTACTCTTATCCATTGTACACAGAGGGTACAATGTTGAAAAAGTGTTACAAATATTTCGAAATCTAAGACAAAAACCAGTTAACATAAATTGTTTGCTAAACCATTTTTTTTTTTTGTCACCAACGGTACATTTTGGCAGAAACAATATACATTTTTTCATAATGATCACTTTATTCTAGAAAAAGAAAACCGGAAACTGAAAGCTGAATTACAAAAAGAAAAATCCAAAAAAGGTACCAGTTACTAAAATTTACATATATTTTATTTTATATTAGGGATAACCTGTTTTCAATCTAGCAATGTTAATTGTTTTTATAGCATATGACAATGTATCATAAACATTGAAATTACTGACTTATTTTCATTTCGTCCTTTTCCCAAATAAGTATTCATCATATTCAGTATACTAGGTCGTACCGTATTCCATTGTAAACAGAGAGTCAAATTTAAAAAAAAATATAATAAAACCATTCTCAAATCTAAGGATAATTAAAAAAGCGGAAGTCCAAACAAAACTTACAAAAGCAAACGCAAAATATCAAACATTACAGACCAACGGAACCAATGAAAATACAATTGTCCTATTCCTGGCCTGGTAAATGCATTATGTTACGAAATAGTTGGTTAAACCTGGTTTTATAGCTATCGTCATCTCACACATTAATGGTTAATTGATTGATAGTTGATATCTTTACACAACCGTTTTTATGACAGTTGTTTGTGGTCTTTTTTCAATAGAAAAATAATAGTTTATCTGTTTTTTTTTCAAATCTCTGGGTAAAAATATTGCGTCAACAGTCTTGTCAAATTGTGCAAATTCATTCAAAGAACTAATAGCATACATTTAACTAGAAGTGGACCGACCAATTACTCAAATATGCTTCCACATGTCACACTTATTACCCATCTGATTCTGAATTTTCAATTATATATTAGTAAACAATAACATTATAAATATATCTCGTTTATGCCATTTATCTTCTTAAAATGTTCTGTACGAGGTCAGGAAAATTGCCATTGTTATATAATAGTTCGTTTCTGTGTGTGTTACTTTTTAATGTTGTGTTTCTGTTGTGTCGTAGTTCTCCTCTTATATTTGATGTGTTTCCCGCAGTGTAAGTTTGTTACCCGGAATTGGTTTTTTTTTCTCAATCGATTTATGAATTTCGAACAGCGGTATATTACTGTTGCCTTTATTTATGACTGTCTACGAACATTTTAAGAACTTTTCTATATATTGGTTTCCTTATCTTCGCAAAACCAGTTAAAATTAATTAACAAACAGTATTATCTATTTACTCACATGAAACAAACCGGAATGCGGTATTCAGTACGTATGTAAAACTGGCCGATATTTATCTAAACGCACACAAGAACACTTAACTGGAAATCCGCTTGTATTCGCTACACTCAAACTATAAACAAAATATAGTAGTCAGTCGAGAACCAGCTTAGCAAGAACACCTGTATCAACACCTCAAGAAACACAATCATCCTATTAAATATTTAACAGTTCAACCTTTAGAAGTAGTATGTATGGCCCCATTTCCCATGTTATGTTAGGAGACATTAACGTCGTTCACGACCGAGCGTTACAATTATTCCTCAGTAAAGGACCTGAATATCGTCTCCCGTCAATTAGTAATTGGTATGAGCGTCGTAATATCACCCACGACTCACTCCGTAGTTACTGTTTGAAATGAAAAAAAATGATATTGTCCTCCATCTAAATTAGATTGGAACGAGTGTCGTCAAGTCACCAAAGAGGCTCTTTCCTCGTTTTGTAAAAAGTGGTGTAAACGGGAAAATCTGATAAAAAATCTCTTGATTCTTATTTAAATAAATGTATGAATGTGGTACATAAGAGAATAGCACATTTGGAAAATGATTTAGAAGTACACACTAGAGTACATAATACACCTGTTTCCAGAATAAGAAATAAACTTCAAGAACTTTCAAAGCGGTTTGTGTTTGTACCGGCCGACAAAGCAGCCAACAATGTGGTGGTGGTTTACCGTAAATACTACACGGACGTTCTTAATAATGAAATTTAAATACATCTACATTCAAGTCCATCCGCTCAACAGAGAGTCATATAGTAAACAAACATATCACAACCTCATCAAAGCTTAAGGCTTTCTCTGAACATTTGAAGGTCCCTACTATGTATTGGCTACCTAAACTACACAAAAAAACATTTAAATATCGTTTCATTTCGGCTTATAGTAAGTGTTCTACAACTAATCTTTCAGTGTTCTTAGTAGTTCATTACCTACTATTTAAGAGCTTATCATAAACTATTGTAATAAAATGTATGAACATAGTGGTATAAACCATTTTTGGTGTGAAAATATTCTTTGGATGTTAGGAGATAAATTACGTACTTTTGATGGTCCTTTTGATTCTGGTGACAGTTTTGATTTTTCTACTCTTTACACTACACTTCCATACTATCTTATTAAACAAAAGTTTTCCTATTTAATTAAATGGTCGTTTGGTAAAGCTGAATGCAAATATATTTGCTGCAACTCATTTAAAGCCTTCTTCTCGAATGAGAAAGGTAAATATGCTAGATATACTTACTGGAGGTGTGATGAGATGATTGAAGCTGTTAATTTTCTCCTTTATAATATTTATGTACGTTTTGGCAACAAAGTTAATCGACAGGTTGTAGGTATCTCGATGGGCACTAATTGTGCCCCTTTAAAAGCAGACATGTTTTTGTACTGTTACGAATCACAGTTTATGACTAAACTCAGTAAAGCCCCGTCGAAATAGCATTTAATTGATAAATTCAACAACAAATACCGTTATCTTGATGATATTTTCTCGTTAAATAATCAAACATTTTCTCAATATACTGCTAAAATTTACCCCAAGGAACTTACTTTAAATAAATCAAATTTATTCGGTAATAACTGTCCTTTCCTGGATTTAGATATTTCGGTTCTAAATAGGAAACTCCACACTAAAATTTACGACAAAAGAGACGATTTTTCGTTCCCTATTGTTAATTTTTCATTTTTAGATGGTGATGTTCCTTTAGCACCCATCTTAGGGTGTTTATATTTCACAGCTCGTTCGCTATGCCCGTGTCTGTTGTGACGTTTTTAATTTTAACGAACGCAATATATGTATTACTGGTAAATTATTCAACCAGGGATATCGTTACCATAAATTACTTAAAACCTTTACTAAATTTTTCCATAGATATAGAGATTTTGTTTTGAAGTTTAGTTGTACCTGTAGAAAACTTATTTCAAACGGGATAGAACATCCTCATTTTTACGGAAATGTTGTTAACCGTCCCCGGAAATTTAGAAATGATCCATGTAAACTTGTCGCTCCTTTAAATAAACTTATTCTAAAAGGTTACCTATTCAACACTGTAATAAGATCATTGAATATTGTTTTTATTGGTATAAATATTGATTTTGTTAAAAGTAAATTAAAAGCTAACTAAATATTACTAGTATGTTATATACATATACATATTCATGGATCTACAATCTGTCAATACCTGTAACTTGGCATTGCACAAGGTCATGTTTTTCTCTGGCTGTTTATGACGTCTTTAAACTAAATCCATTGGATGTTGGATGTGTACGGATTGATAGTTTAGTCTCAGATGCATGATGTTTTTATTAGTTGTTAGTGGCTTTGAACTAGATGTCCGATAACTGCGAGTACTCTCAGATCTGTTCATTGTGTCTTTTTTTGTCGGGATGTATAAGTCCACTTGTATTTGTGTCCATCTGATGAGTTAAGCCTTTTTCAACTGATTTTTATAGTTCGTTCTTATGTTGTACTATGTTGTACTAATATACCACTGTCCCAGGTTAAGGGGAGGGTTTGGATCCCGCTAACATGCTTAACCCTGCCACATTATTTATGTATGTGTCTGTTTCAAGTCAGGAGCCTGTAATTCAGTGGTTGTCGTTTGTTTATGTGTTACATATTTGTTTGACGTTCATTTTTTATATAAATAAGGTCGTTAGTTTTATCGTTTGAATTGTTTTACATTGTCTTATCGAGACCTTTTATAGCTGACTATGCGGTATGGACTTTGCTCATTGTTGAAGGCCGTACGGTGACCTATAAGTGTAAATGTCTGTGTCATTTTTGTCTCTTGTGGACAGTTGACTCATTGGCAATCATACCACATCTTCTTTTTTTATAAAATGAGAAAAAGCTGACAAGAAATCTTTGGACTCTTGACTTTTTACCAGATAACATTTGTGTTTGCTTTGAAGATTACGTATATCGTCAAGTTATCGGAATTCCAATGAGGACTTACTGTGAATCACTTATAGCGGACCTTTTTTTGTATTGTTACGAGTTACAATGTATGACTTGAATAAGCAAAGACCCATCGAAACATAATTTGATACACAAATTTAACAATACTTTTAGATATTTGGATGATATATTGGCTCTCAATAATGACGAATTCAGTATGTATACTAAAGAAATTTATCCAGTTGAACTAACTTTAAATAAAGCTAATACTAACAATGACCACTGCCCTTTCATCGATCTTGATATCTATATCATTAACGGGAAGCTTAATACACAAAGTTATGATAAAAGAGATGATTTTGTTTCATATCGTTAATTATCCAGTTTTAAATGATGACGTTCCCTTGTCGCCATCTTATGGCGTTTATATATCTCTACTTGTACTATTCGCTCGTGTATGTAACAACGTATTAGATTTGAGAAATTTATATATTACTGAAAAATAATTACACCAGGGTTTTCGTTATCACAAACTAGTCAAAACATTTACTAAACTTTATCCTCGGTACAAGGAAATCATTCGTAAATATAACTCAACATGTAGACATCTTATACGTTCAGGTATTTCACATCCAACCTTTTATGGTGATATTCTTTACAAAGCACAAAAATGTTAGCATCCACCTCAAAATTTAACAAAACCTTTAAACAGACTAATTTATAAGGGATATAGTTACGATACTGTTGTCAGGTCGTTAAAGATTGCATATTTTGGCTTTAATATTGATTCACTTATAGGGTATTGGCATCAGAATTAAACATTTTTATTCTAAAACCAGTTCTGTGCATGACATGGGTTATGTTCTTCTCATATATTTTATGATAGTATAATACTAAACCCCTAACGGGAGGGATTGTGCTTAATATCCAAATGATAAAGACATAATCTTTCAATCTGTTTAATTGAGGTCTGGAGCTGGCATGTCAGTAACTGCTAGTAGTCCTTTGTTCATTTATGTTTTATTGTCATTTTGTTTAGTTTCTTTTCAAGTCAGGAGCCTCTTGCCTTTGTTAGTCTTGTATGATTTTTAATTTTAGTTTATTGTGTATAATTCGGAGTTTAGTATGACGTCCATTATCACTGAACTCGTTACATATTTGTTATGGGGCCAGCTGCAGGACTCCCCGGGTGCGAGAGTTTCTCGCTGCATTGGAGACCCATTGCAGGCCTTCGGCTGTTGTCTGCGCTATGGTCGGGTTGTTGTCTCTTTGACACATTCCCCATATCCATTTTTAATCTTATTTGTCAACAACAATGCAGTTGGGCTTAAAACATTGTTGTGACGTCATTCTGTTGTTCTACCTGTTCATTTACTTTCAAGAAACCAATATGTTACCTTAAACTGTCCAATATTTTAAAGAATAGATCTCTCTTTTCTTAAAAATATTGGACAGTTTAAGGTAACATAATAGTTTCTTACAGGTAAATGATTGTCCACTCACTAAACATTATGCACCAACTAACATAATTTTGTGTATCCTGTCAGAATAAATTAACAACGAACGAAAAAATGACGGCAATTTGACAAACACATTTTTATTAAGGTAACCTTCCGGTTATTTTGTCGACAGTTTCAAGAAAAGTCTTTGAATTTCAAATTTATTTTTTACACTTCCAGCGTCAATGCTTATTTCACGGCCATTCTCATTTTTCGGGTCGTCTCCCTTGACGTCGACTTTGTTGACAATGCTCTTTGTAAGTGTGGAGTCTTGATCTATACAAGCAACTTTTGTGTTAAGCTGCTCTTCGCATGTCCTTTTGTACCCACGCACTGCCGATGAACGATGACCAGTTTTTTTCTGCAATTAGCTGCTCATCTACACCTGCCACGTATAACCTTGTCGCTGCCGTCGCACGTAGAGAATGATTTGTGAAGTTACCAAAAAATCGAGCACCTTTACACAATTCCGACACCGTTTTTTTTTTGTAGCTGATGGACCCCGATTTGACAATCGTCGTACCATTCATCACTTGTTGGATATTTCTTTGATCTCAAGTAACACGCCTGACATTTTCCCTCATTTGTTCTGAAATGAAATGCAACTATCAAAATTAAACTGTATAAAGCACCTCATTTTGAAAAAGTTAAAAAATGAAACGACCAATTAACTTAAAGAGAGGAGTTGGGGGAGGGGGTATCTTTTTTTCCTAAAAAAATATTCTAATCCCCAGTTGAAAAAAAAGATATTTTGGTCTAGCAGATGACTATTTTGAATCCTGATATCTCCAAACCCTATATGTTAAATTTGGAGGAAAAACAAATAATTTGATTTATCGCGTCGTAAAACTAACCATCTTCCCCCTTTTGAATTTAATGCATGCTCCATAAAATCTGTATAATACGTCATTTGGGTATTGATGCTCCGCAATCTGACCATTTGTTAATTGTTGAGCAATCAAAGTGACAAAAAGATGAATTGTGTCTTCAAATATCATTTACAGCGCAATAATAGTTTAGATTTATTGCCCGAAACTGTTACCAAATGTTTATTGCATCAAATATATTTCAAAATTTCTATTGTCACAATGATATGTGTTTATTGCTGTTGACATGCATATCAACAAAATAATAACGATACGAAAATATTGAGAAATATAAGCATAAAGATTTTCAAAAAGGCATCAAACCAAGAAATGAAACATTTTAAGAGTTTCCAAAAACGATTATTTACCTATTTACTATCATAAGTTTGCAAAATTGGGGTTCTTCTTTAATAAACAGAAATGTGACGTAGCTATTAAACGTACTGATAACAATCACTTAGTATCATAGGTTCGCGACTGTATTTGAAATTTTTAAAGTTAAGGCATTTAAAAGCCAACCATACGGAATGGGTTTTTTTTCTCATTGATAAAGGCTGTACGGTTGTTCATTATTGCGAACATCCACCATCATACCACATCTACATATTTTATATTATTTTAATACTGTTTACATGTAAACTAAAATGGGGACAAATCATTAACAAAGAAAAGCGAAAATAGGAGCTTAAGGGTGTACTCAGATGAAAAAAATCTAAAATATAGAATTGATACTACAAGTCAGAAGAGCACAGTTTGAGCAAAGAAATGAGTTACAAATATTGATAGGTTAAAGATTTGAAAAAACGGCGATTAAAGGCTGTCTCGGACTTTTTCTTATATTTGCATTGGTTTTTTTTATGTTCTAATCGAAAGAAAAGAAATATTCAGTGTGCTAAAATGTTTCATAAGGACCTTTTATGAGCTATTGGAGTCGTATATTAAAAGAAAAATTAATTTTATAAAGCAAAATATTTTACCCTGTATAGAAGGGGGAAAAAAGAGTCCAAACATCTGACAAAATTCCTAAACCTCATCATCTAAGTACATCCTTAATGGTTGTCGAGATAGTTGATATTTTATACCAATATTAATCTTATTTATATAAAGTAATTAATATTTACCTCAGTGGCATGTACTTTTGGTTCATATTTATAATGCATCTTTCAGGACAGTCAGTATTCTGGTATGCCCTCACTACTTTTGGTTGGATTTTTCGACGCAATTCGTTTTTGAAACATCCTTTGTATATTCTAAGTACTGTCTCCCATCAGCAGCCGATATTTTCACAGATATTTTCACAGATATTTGCGAGTTAGTATCAACACTTAGATTCCTGTGTTCTTGTCCGGCACATGGCAAAGTTTAACCCGATACAATACAACAAGGTGTCACAGAGTTTTTTTGGCGTATCAGTTCCTAAAATATTGTTACTCTACATGTATGTTTCCTGGTCAGCGCTTATCACATCCGCCTTCTTTGTATTAAGACCAATTCCGTTTCTACTTACTTCTTTCATTCTAGAATCTAGAACACTGCGCAAGGCACAAAAATCTATTTCATCTAAAATACTTATGGACCGGTCATATTGTCTTAAAAAACGCTGGATTCAAATTATTAGTTCATACAGTGTATTTGTATAGTATTCAAGTCCTTTCTTATTGCGCACTTCCGTAATAAAATACCCAAGAACTGTATTGAGTTGATCATTTGTCATGGTAACTAAACTATCTTCAATTTCAGAAATCTCATTATCAGTTTTTGCTATTTCAAATCTATGCACTAGCCAATTTTCGAACAGTTTCACAGCCCACTCAGTTTTGTTTTTCGTGCTTTTGGGGATTTCTTTTTGCACAAGCTGTTTTATGTTTTCATCTGTCTTCGGATATACAAATCTATCGCTTTTGTTGTTGTTGATCTCTTTCTGTTGACCATCATTTTCAGCTACAATAAAAAATCAAAAAAAAATCAATAAATTTTTAACCTATATAGACAATGACGCAATTCGAAGACCTTCAGTAAAATAATGTCATTATAATTATGAGAAAATCGCTCATTTGATATGCATCTCCTACTGTGTACAAAATGCAAATCGAACACTTGCTTAATCAATCAAGGACAACATTTTTTTCATAATTTTCAGATTTGGGCGTTTATTTTCAAGTTTTTTTTTTATCTAAATATCGGATGGTATTGCCTGTATAGGAATATGACAAATTTGAAAAAAAGAAACACCTTTGCAGCAGTTTAAAGAGATCAAAAAGTTTTCGATTTGCACGTTGTTCTCAGTGACCGTTTAAAAACGGATATATCTTAAAGTATAGTCATTTGATTTTGACAGATTTAATCATATGTTTGTTAAATCACATTTTAAGCAGTTTGCAATTGTGTTATATCATTAAAGTCAAACATTAAGACCGTTTCTGCATTTAATTGATTGGGGAAAAAAGGGGGGTCTTAATGAATGTGTCTTATTATAAAACGCCATAATATGATTAATGAATGTTCCTTTGAATTGTATTTAATAACAGTTTCAAACAGTCTTCACCTCAAAATTCATATTGAGTGTATACAATATATATTACGAAAACAGAATAAGAATAACACATCTTCTTTTTTATGCTTTGTTTTGTTTTGTGTCATTTGCCAAGTGAGATCGAGGGGCGAAATATTTCGATAAACACTGAAGAGAGTAATACATACATAATCTGATAAAAAGAGCCACATAAACCTTGTATAAAAACCGAAAAGTGAATGTGTGTGTGTATTTTTATGTTTTGTTCGTTAGTTTGTTTGTTGTTGCTTTTTTCTTTCTCTTTTTTGCCTTTTCTTAGGGGGGGGGGGGGGTCAGATCTATTGCAAATACAACCATCGATTTTTCTATGACAAGTTTGAAATAAAAGACGATTTATTTCAGTATATGTACAATATGACATGTCTCTATTATTCAGTATTTCTGCTGTGATATATTATTGCACATTACAAAATTCGTACAGCAAAGACTTACAGATGGATTCATAAATTTTAACTTGATTGGTATGAAAATAATACGCAGCAATTTAGAAGATAAGAAAATGTAAATAATTTAAATTGATATAGGAAGATGTGGTGTGAGTGCCAATGAGACAACTCTCCATACAAATAACAATTTAAAAAGTAAACCATTATAGGTTAAAGTACGGCCTTCAACACGGAGCTTGCATGCTTGTTATCTCTTTACTTGTGCTTTTTCATTATATTCTACATGTATATATAGTGTTGTATTGTAAATAAAATTGAACGCGGTGCATTCGATATAATTGAACCTTTTTCTTCAACTTGAACCCATCTTTAAACATATTATGTTTTTCAAATGCGGACCCAGGGAGGACCTTGGGCCGGCCTCTAATTTGTTGAAGAAAATTTCAATTAATATTTTTTTGGAATCACTGAAACATGACTGGATCGGCCTCTTCTTATGTCAGTCAGCGGGACCCCTTACAAAAATACCTGAATCCGTCACTGCGCTTAAAAGGGAACTGAGGGATCAGTTAATAATAGGATTACATTTTGAGCATTGGCGGATCCAGGTGGGGGGATCCGGGGGTTGAAACCCTTCTTTTATTGGCCGATCAATGCATTTGAATGGGGACATATAGTTGGAACAGCCCCACCCCTTTTTTTACCCTGGGTTGGGAACCCCCCTTTTTCAAACGACTAGATCCGCCCCTGTTGAGATAAATAAAAAACTAGCCATTATTAGCTGCCATTACTAATTCTTCGTCGTTGTCTGCACTGGATATATCAGAACAAAGATCCGATTTTAACACAAAGTTGGAAGCAATATCATCACTATCGTCAACGTCGCTTTTTTCTTGTCGGAAAGTATTCTGCGTTAGGAAAATACTTTCACCATCGTCTATATCCATTTCCAAACATTAATTGCATTGATAGTACTCTCGTGGAGTATATATATAGGCCTAGAGCACGTAAAATTTGTGATACGCATGCACTGTTTATGCATGTACCTTTACATGTAGTTTAAATTACCTTCAACTGTACATTCTTTTTTTCTCTCTACTGTTTGAGGTTGAGCTAGTGTTTAAAGGGGCCAACATATAGGATAGTACTGATAAAGTTTTTGCAAAACTATTTTAACACTTAATGTGAAACAAATTTGAAAAAAACACTATTTTTTATGCTTTTTTATGGTCTTTAACAAGTAAAACAATGTTTTAAGTAAGATATAAGCCTCTAACAGTCCATTCTGTAAAATATTTTACAGAATAGACTGTTATTGGTTATATCCCTTACAGAGTAAAACTTTGAAAAAATTATAACAAATATTCCGAAATCGAATGTTTATTAAAATAGCGGATGTCCAAACATAACTAACAATAGCAAACGCAAAAAATCAATTCTGATGCAGTTTATTACGAAACAATGGGTTAAACAGGTCGGGACCACTACCTTATATGGAAATGCATAAATTAGCATACTTATGTTCTCGCACATGTAATTGTTTATTTACATGTGACGCAATTTATTTTTACCTAGGTTTTTGACCAATCCACTAAATGAGTCACAATGCATGATGGACTACTACGTGTTTACAATCACCAAGAACACGTGTTATTTACTGAAATACAACACATTTTTTCGTGCAATGCGGGATTCACAATTTCGCTTAGTTTTTCATTTTGTGTATCCTAATTTATAGTTCGTGATATAAAGTATCACTTCCATGCTCAGATTAACGAAGAGTTGTTTCTATGCGAAGAAAAAAGGGTTTGAATTACCCGATATATAGCCATTAACATGTTTGATGATGGCACAGAGATTTCATGTATTTGTCCACAAGAAGCAACGAAACAACAGCGAATAAACACAATTACCCATGAGACAAACTTACTGGGGTAAAGTAAGCCGTCGATAACAGCCGGTGCTGATATTCAAGAGTACAGCAATGTTCGAATAGATAATTAAAGGCAAATGTGGGATCCTTGAATTTTGTGTTCGTAAAAAAGGCGAAGAAATATTTACATACATGGCAGTGTTAACAAAATCTATAAGTACTTTTGTTGGTCACATTTCAGTATATTGGACTTCCAAACTGTTCCTTTTTTTTAAGGTAGTGAAGTCAGCAACTGTAGTTTCAGTGTGTTCGTTTTTTTAACGGGCTCGGACATTTGCCAAACTGAATAAAATCATTACAGCTGATTTCTTAAACCTGCAAAGTAAAACTTTGGTTGGCTTGCTTGCTTTGTTTGTATAGTTGCTCATACAAGCTTTGAAAATAAGATTGACATCTTTAAACAATATATATATATAGGCATAGGTTAACTTGTATATTTTATATTTTGTACAATATACAAACAAAGCAAGCAAGCTAACCAAAGTTTTGCTCCACATGCATTAGGAAATAAGCTGTAATGATTTTATCTATATGTATGTGCGACAAGGTGGAAATTTTAATATGTTTTGTGAAAATTGCAGCGTTGGATCTATAATAAAAAAGAAGATGTGGTATGATTTCCAATGAGACAGCTGTTCACAAGAGACCAAAATGACACCGAAATTAACATTTATAGATCACCGTACGGCCTTCAACAATGAACAAAGCCCATACCGCATAGTCAGCTATAAAAGTCCCCGATATGACAATGTAAAAATTTTTGGGTCATTAATAGCTTACTTTTCAGCATTGTACCTATGCCTGCTTACTTTACTAAATTATGTCTTTTTTGAAAAGATGTCTCATTTCAGTCATTTGGCACTCATACCTCATCTACTTATTTCTATATACAAAGCACGTTTTAGAAAAAAAAATAAAAGGTAATATGGCACCCACTATGATCTAGAGACTTTTAATATTGGAGATATTTTACATATGTCAACAGGACAGCAGCCGAACGATAAAAAAACCTCTGAGGTATATTTTGTGATAAAATTAGCAACAAACGGATATTATCAATGGATGAAACTATAAAAAATGTATTGAGCTATATACCATACCCGCTCAGTGGCGGATCCAGGGGGGCGGGGGTTCCGGTGGATGGACCCCCTTTTTTGGACGGTCAGTGGGGACATGTAGTTGGAACCCCTCCCCTTTTGTTCAGGGTTAGGACCCCCCTTTTTAAAGTGGCTGGACCCGCCCCTGCCGCTTTCATAACACTTTTAGCATACTGAATATTATGATGTTCTTACTATTAGTTCAGGTCCTGATAAAAAAAAATACACATTCAGTACAGAAAGAAGTGTTTCAATGAAAGTTTCGTGTTTTTCTAGGCAGAAATGATTTTGCAATGACATTATACAGGTTTAAAAGAGCTCAAATGATTTTCTTACTGGACAGTGGTCACTTCATTGGATATTTTACTGCGTCATGTGAAATTAATGCATGTTCAATTCATAACAATGCACAAAACCGGTTCAACTACTTTTGCAAGGCGAAAAAGAAAGTCGAATCGTGAAGCCAATAAACAATATTTTTTTAATCTGAGCATGCAAATTGAAGATTACGTTATATATTTTACATTAAATATATTTGCAGAATAAAAACTTTGGTAATGAGAGTCCCAGACAATGTATTAATTGACTGTTTTCCCAATAATTCCACGTGTTTTAAGTAGTAGTTTACTCGTAGTAGCCCACAATGCATTGTAGTTCATTGACTCGATTGGTCAGTTTTTCAAGGCCATATTGGCCTTGTGTTTTGGAAATTACTATGCAAATATATTCTGACATCAGAAAATCTAGAGTTCTCGACCTGTTAAACCTGGTTTTAAAACTACCTTCATCTCGCACGTTAATGGTCAGTTGATTGATAGTGGGTAGCTTAACATTTTCCGTCTTTTATGACAGTTGTTTGTAGTCTAATTTAAAAAAAAATAGTTTGGTTCTTTCAAAAACCTGGATGAAAAAATGCTTACATCGTCTCTGAAAAAATGAAGAACTTTACGATGTATTAGTTTCCGTGACTTTGCAAAAAACGGTAAACATTAATTAGTCTTTTGTCACTAACAGTACAGTTGGGCAGAAACAATATAATTTTATATATTGATCACTTTATTCTAGAAAACGAAAACAGGAAACTGAAAGCTGTACTACACAAAGAAAAATCCGAAAAAGGTAACAGTTACTAACACATAAATATACAATTTTTGAATCTAGCAACGTTATATTTGTTTTATTTGGCATATGAAAATTAATTATAACTATTGAAATATATTGACTGATATATATACAATATTAGGTCAATGTCCGGAAAATATAAACTTTTTTTATGATGCTGAGAAACTGGAGAATGCCGAGGTTCTACCGAGTCCTTCCCCAGTTTTGCGCCGAATACCAAAAAAATATATATTTATGACATTGACCTAATATTGTTTTTTTGAGACAGACAGACAGATACCATAACCTTATTGACATATAAACATGTCAGCCAGAGTTTGAGCTTGTTTTGCTATATCTATAAAAACAAGATTGACGAAAAAAGGTCATTTATTCAAAATCATAAAATGCAAAAAAATACAATTTGCAAATAAAACATTTGACATAAAAGTTCATAATTAATATTATATTGCTATACAATAAAAGGGTTATTGCATGAATATTGGGGAATATTGTCCCTCGTAGAACATATATTGCCCTCGCAAGCTCGTGCAATATAAAATTCTACTCGGGACAATATTCCCCAATATTCATGCAATAACCCTATATTATAATACATAATTAATACGAAATTACAACAACTAAAATCATATCAATTGAATAAATGACAAATAATAGCAAAGGTGGGGAGAAAATCTGCCCAACTAAAAAAAAATCTATTTACAAAACTACTTGTAAAGATAAATAAAAGGGAGGTTTGCGGGTGGGAAATTTAAATTTCACGCAATGTTTTAGAATCACAAGTTATCAAGACGAAAGTTAATGATAAAAGGACGTGCATACATGGCACGCAAACTTGTGCTGACCCCGCAAGATCATTGACAAATAAGGAGTAAGGAATCCACTCACATGGTTTTCTACACGTGAACAAGTGTTATACAATTTAGACAATTAATCAAATAGCAATTTTATACAAATCTGACCCACTGGTCACTTCAGAGACATCGTAAAATTTACAATATAAAGTTCTCATTCTTTTTTATCAGTTAAAGCTATAAAACTACAAAGTTAATCTTCCCTGCTGTCTTAAATTATTTTATTCCGCTTCTTAATTAGCAAATAAAATTGGTTGTACTGCAACATTGCTAGCTTTTAAAATCGTAAAACAAATTTCATACTTATTTTCATCCCTTAATATACCCATGATTATGGATAACTATCTCGATTGGATAAATCCGATAATCCACTTGTATCAATGTAATAATCTATATTTATATATAACTGCGAATGTCTTTTATATTGAGTTTTTGACTCTAGATGCTAAAGTGGTGTACCTTTTTAATAAAATATACAGTTTTTCGTTTATTTTTCTTCGTGATATTATGCTTTCCTTTGTGATATAATTTTTGACGTGACTATGTATCTATGCATCCCGTTATCGGGTTTTTGACTAAGGTACCCGGTAGATCCTGAGGAAGATGCACGAGGTTTTTATAGTGTTGTTTCAAATTTATATACCCTTGTATTTATATCCTACTTAGTTTGTACTATATACAATATGTACTATAAATTTTCTAACATTCGGTGCTTACGTCCCTGTCTACCAACAATCACCCACAATTACCTTTTTATCTACGTCATATAAGATAACTGGTACAGATGATTGCCAATGATACAACTCAAGTGATTATTAGTAATTCTATGGCCTTGAAATGGGAGTAAAAACCAACTTATTAGCAAGCTATGATGGACCAGTTTATAGAATTTATAATTTCTTTCAACCTTATTAATCATTTTGTTATTCGACTTACAAGTTCAAGGTTCATAGACAGCTAGATGTATTTCTTGCATGCTTGATTATAATTCTGTTGATAATGATTTTGTGAGAAATTTTGCTTCTCAAAAGTTGCTTGGACATGGATATGAGTAAGTCAAATGAAAGTCAGCTTTCAAGAAATTTCAAGGTCGCAATAATGTCTGACAGTTAAAATGATTTTCAGTGCTTTAGAAATGATATCTCATATTTTCCATGTGTTGTTCAAGTACATGGCATGCTATATACAGTGTCTAAAACTTAACTTGTACTTTAAAAGTATGCTTTCTATTGAATAGATATGTAATTTCATATTTACTCTCACATGAAATTCATATTTATATCATTATGAGTATCAAATTAGAAAAAAAAAAAAACATATGAAAAACATATGTTGAGATCCTCATATGAAATCATATGATTTGATGGCATGAAAAACATATGTTTAACATATGTTTATCATATGATTTTTTAAAAACATGTGTTTATCATATGTTAAACATATGTTTCTCATGTAGTCAAAACATATGTTTTTCATGAGTGGTTCTCAACATACGTTTGACATATGTTTTTGAACATATGAAAAACACATGAAAAACATATGAAAACATATGTTGCAATTTTTCATGTGTAATGATTTGTCAATTCTTTATATATGGCTTTATCATTACGTAATGATGTTTCAAAATTTGACGATTTTACACTACATGACCTGTTTTTTTCATTATTTGACGTGGTCGTGTCCTTCTTTGATGTGGTTATCCCATTACTACTACAAGGTAAAACCACGTGACCATTTTGGAAAAAATATGTTCTACTTTTAGACCGATTTCCATATGTCGTTTGTGTAATGCGCTTTGGATGAGTACCGCTATCCATTAAGTTAAAGTTCAAATTAAAGTTCAAGTTGTTTTTCATAGTTATTTGATATGAAAAAGAAAAACGACAAACAAAATTAAGAAAAAAAGTACTAAAACATTTACAGTAATCCGGACATAAGGGGGATATCCCAAAACCACTTGCTGTTTTTTCCTTAGTGTTCAAATGGAAGCAGTATTATAATAAGTTCGTAAATGATTCCAAGGAACACTGCTTTATCTTGGTCTTGAAGAATAACTCCTATACAAGTGTTATAACAATCCATGGAGGTTTACAAATTTTTCATGTCATAATATTTTAATTCGGTAATATTCAATGCAAAAAAAAAACCTTATATAGAAATAAAAAAATGTTGTATCATTGTCAATGAGACAACTCTCAACCACATTGCAAAAGACGTAGAAGTTAATATATGTGTGTGACTGTATGGATTTTAAGAATGAGCAAAACTCATACCACATAGTAACTTAAAAAGGTCTCGAAATGAAAATTATAAAAACAATTCAAACTAGAAAACTAACGATCGAAATGATGAAGACGCTGACGATACTACCGACGACGACATATAGGTTTGTTGTATTATAATTTTCTACATTAATGTCGCAGGTACGACACAAATCAAAAGACTTGTACTGTATTCTCAACAAATGAGACACTTTAAATCAACTCGTACTAAATTTAAAGGGAAATGGGGGGGGGACTCTGCGACAAAGCATAAATTCTTTAGCGTGTATGTTCATTTGAACATAATAATATTAAACTTTTATATTTATTAATTGCAGTTTCTGATATACCACGCACTAATTGAAAAACTTTTTGAAATATCTGTTTCACAGGTGACGACGGATAGGTTCCAGTTGTCGTAACCACAATTCCGTCATCTTTTACTCGAATGTAAACTACCAAATAAAACCAAATCACTGGGTTTGTACATTCACGATTAACACGACGGGTGTCACAAGTTGAGCAGAATTTGCTTACCCTTCTGAAGCACCCGAGATCACGCTGATGGATTTATGTTACCCAGTTATACTGATCTATTGAGTTGAGCCAATCAAAATCGCTTTACATTTTCTTCTTATGCTGTGCTTTTATACACTAGGTTAGGTTAGGGTTTAGCGCTTACATACATGTTAAACTCCGCCGCGTGCACTTTATTCTTATGCCTGCTGAAGTCAGGAGCCTGTAGTTCAATGGTTGTCGTTGTTTCATGTGTGTCATATTTGTTTTTCGTAGATTGTTTAGCCATAAATTAGACCGTTAATTGTCTCGTTTGAATGGCTTCAAATTTTCACGTGGTGGTCTTATGTGGCCGACTATATGGTGTGTTAAAGGCTATTCGGTTGCTTATGATTGATTGCATCCACTGCATTTTAACTATGGTGGATAATTTACTAATTGGCAATCACACCACATCTAACTTTGTTTTAATTTCTATGTTGTGTTTTGTATGCTGTAAATTTGTTTATCTTTTGTACGCATACCTACCCTTGAACCCTCTTTTCGGAAGCTGGAGCAAAAGCCCTTGATCCGCGATAAAAAAAAAATTAGAACTAATATAAGATAACTCTAATTTCAACTCTTAATCACAATCTAAATGAGACTCAAATACGGGTTCACCTCGAACTCTACGTCAAAAGGTGACTTAAATTGAAAGTTGAAGTCGAACTGTAATTCGGAACTTTATCTTTAAATGTGACTCAAACTCGAAGTTCAACTCGAAACTTGGTATGTGGTTGAGAGTTGTCTCATTGGCAATCATACCACATTTCTTTGTTTCTATATAAGGGTTTTGTTAATGCATTAAATATTTTTAATAAACTGTTTTGACATGATAAATGTGTAAACCTCAATGAATTATTATAAAACTTGTATAGGAGTTATTCTTTAAAGATCAAGATAAAAGCATATACAGAAAAACATGTTTTCTCCAGTTAACATGGTTAAGTGTATCGGTTAATGTACAGTCAGTCAACATAACGCTGTTACACTGACAGCAGAATTATCAGGCGAGACACAGGGTTAATAAGAATCTTTAGTTTATTTATAAATTTACAGCTTCCATTTGGGAACTAAGGAAAAAACTGCTGAACCAAATGGTTTGGGGATGTCTTTCCTATGTCCGAATTACTGTAAATGTTTCAGTATTTTTTTCTTAATTTTGTCTGTCTTTCCGCTTTTCCATATCAAATAACTGTGAACAACAACTTGAACTTTATTTGAACTTAACTTAATGGATAGCGGTACTCATCATAAGCGCATTACACAAACGACATATGGAAATCGGTCAAAAATAGAACATATTTGTTTCAAAATGGTCACGTGGTTTTACCTCGAAGTAGATAACCACATCAAAGAATAACATGACCACATCAAATGCTGAAACAAACACATCATGTAGTGTAAATTTTAAATCGTCAAATTTTGAAACATCATTACGTTATGTTAAAGCCATATAAAGAATTGACAAATCATCATTACGAAATAACAAAACCACATCATGTAATGAAACAACTACATTACGTTATGTCACATACACATCAAGTAATGTTAAAACCACATTGCCTAATGACATAACCACATTAAGAAATGGTAAAACCACATCGACCAATGACAGAACCATATTAAGTAATGACAAAACTATATAAAGTCAATACGAAACCATATCATGAAATATCGAAATATAATTATGTAATGACTTTTCCACATTGAGTTATATCAAAACATCATTACGTTATGTCAAAACCATATTATGTAAAGACAAACTGTCATCAAGTTATAATAGAGCAACATACCGTTATATCAGAGTTCCACATAAGACAGCTGTGCCGTTACATACGATCATCGCCCTGTACTGTTGTCAATCAAATGAAAGCACTTTCAGGTTTAAAAAGTTTATTACCTGTTAAAAGAAACATAATAATTAGATATAGGAAGATGTTGTGTGAGTGCCAATGAGTCAACTCTCCATCCAAAACATAATTTATAAAAGTAAACCATTATAGGTCAATGTACGGCCTTCAACACGGAGCCTTGACTTACACCGAACAAAAAGCTATAAAGGGCCCCACATTACTAGTGTAAAACCATTCAAACGCAAAAAAAAAAAAAACGGTCTAATCAATATAAAAAACGAGAAACGAGAAACACGTATAAATTACATAAACAAACGACCAGTACTGTACATCAGATTCCTAACTTAGGTCAGGTGCAAACATTTGCAGCGGGATTAAACGTTTTAATGGTACCAAACCTTCTCCTTTTTTCTGAAACAATAGCATAACATCACAACATAGAAAACCACACAATAAAATATCAATTGGAAGGCTTAACTCAATTAAAAAAACGTAAATTAACACACTATGAACGAATAAATTTGATCTGCGATACCTGAATGCAAATGCACAGTTAATAAAATATTAGGGACAAACATACAAGGCCAAAAAGCAAACAAAAAAGTCCAAACAAAGCCATGGCAAAACACCACCGCGAAATATTTAACCCTTCGAAAATAATCACGTTTGAAAAAAAAACGGTTTTTATAATATCTACAGTTAAATGAAAAATAACTTTGTCGTTTGAGGTATACTACTTATGTGTATAAAATTCTTCCAATAATTAGGAAAACCAAGAAAGTTGTGTCATATTAATACATAATTTAACACTAGATACATATTAGGGTGAATATCATCAATAAAATTATACAATTAGAGCTAGCTAAAACTTCCCTGTACAGATTTTTACAATCAGTTTGGTATCAAATGCTAAATTATTCAAGCAAACAGGATATGATTTGCACATGACAACGTGTAATTCGATGAGCTATTATCTCTTTTACAGATTACATAGCAGGCGCTAATAAGAAACACATCCAGCAAAACAAGAATCAAGAGCCACTAGAAGTTGATTATCGAACGGTCTCAAGTACAAACAATCTTTATGGTTGGGTTTTCGGTGATAAAAGTCTAACATGTGGCTGTACAGATAAATTTAGTATTGATGTAAAGATAACATTATTGTATCCTGAAATACCCGATAATGATAAAATATTCTTTGAGTTTGGTCTGATAACGATGATTGATTCCTTAAAATGGGACCGTCCCGTTATTATTGTCAGAGGCCAGAGATGTCTAAAAGATCCAGGAATATGTCTTTATGTAATAGATGACACATTGTCAGAACTGGAAGGTACTGATTTTGAACAGTTGTCGGAATATATCCGAGGCCAACTAACACTGGAACTTCATAAATCATTTTTTGTTCTTATGTCTAACAATAGATATATCTATTCATCAGATGTACTTCATATTTCTCCTGAAGAAAAACTTTGGCCAGTTTTTAAATTTTACAATACACACCTTATTAATATATCACAAACCATTATTTCCGAGACGAAAATAAGTTTTAACCGAACAACAGTTGACCCACATTTATTTGTTTCTAAAGACAACTATACGATTTCAAATTTTAAATTGCAGCCTAAATTAAGTTTGTCCGGATTTGATATTTGCATTATGCCCAGTGAAATTGTTTTCTTCCTTATTTCTACAATGTTTAGCTACATTTTGATATTTCCTGATAAATTTAAAGATACAATTTTTCAGTTATTATATGTAATTTCGTTTTTCATTTCAATTTTTCTTTGTATACCTCTTTTATTTTATTACATCTACATGAATTGGGCATTGCATTTGCTATTAGTATTAAGTACGTTGCTGGGAAATTTACTTTATGAGGTAAAATACAAAATTGCTAAGTCACGTCCTTTAGTGTATACTACGTTCACCATTATTTATTCTACGTACATTGCAGTCTTTCTTGAAGCGGTCAGGAAACTCTTTTATTGATGTTTTATTAAAAAAAACCTATATTTATGTATAACAGTATGAACATGAATAAAAACCGATCTACTATACATCGAAAACATGGAGAAAATAGAAGAGGTTAGATAGTCAACCACCATTTAAGAAACATTGTTTTTTGTAATATATATAAGGAAAATAAAATATACTAGATTAACTCGTTCGAAAAAGAACAAACGTTGTTATTGGTTAATAAAGAAACCCCAAATTTATTGTCATATAAATCAACTTATATTATTCGTGACTCAAACAAATAAAATAAAGTACACTATAAGTGATAAAAATAAAACATGTTAATTTATGAAAAATAAAATAATTCTACCGACTCTTACAGGTGCGAGAGTTATGATTTAACATTCCTACCAAATAGAAAATATATATATACTTATTTTTACAGATCTCCTTAAGCAAAAGAGAAATTTTATAGTAAACGGGACTTGATTTAAAACTTTGTTTACATGTGAGGAGAGATCTTTTGTTTTTGTATTCACATAAGGCTTTATAATAACGCCTGTTAAATTTGTATTCTTGTTTTTATTTGATTGTATTTAAATTGCTTACTGGTGTTATTTATTTTGTGTTTCTGTTCAACATGACCCTTATCTGGTAAAGATCTCTGGTGGCCTCTTCTCATGTTCGACGACACTGTTTTGACAGTGATGCATGTGGTTAGGGGAGAAGGCTGATGCTATCTTTAACTTTATAAACATATTCATGTTATCTATTTCAGAGTGATAAATAAGTTGTATGATCTAGTACATGGTTATTATATACGACATTTTATTATAACTTTGTAACCTTACACTCTCCTTAAAATGTTTAATATTAGTGCATGTATTTTTAATTATTTTTGTATTTATGTATCCAAATGATTGGTGTTATTTTCAGATGAATAAAAATATATAAAATAAATCATGTCAATATATTTCAGATTCTGTTTTTTTTAAGGTTATTACTAAGATTTAATCATTAAGCATTAAATCAATTTAATAAATTAAGATTATCGTCTGCTAAACTAGAGTTATCTTTTCTTTAATTTTGAAGGACTTGAGCGTCTTTTATTTACCTACATAATTTCGTAAGCGGTTTTCCCGCTTTTATTTGGTATAAAATTGCATGCTTTTCGTGATTTGTTCATTGCGTGATTTGAACTGAAGGAACACAAAATGGATGGGCTGATTCAGACATAAGATAAGTACATATGTTTTAGTGATAAATAGATATAGTTGTTGCAGTTGAATTTTCCGAATGATTTTATTTCTGTAATTTATAAAAGAATAATTTTATTTTATTAGAAAGTTGTTCTTGCAAATAGTTTGATTCTTAATTCAATGTATCGCTTACTTCGATAGCATTTATACTGACTAGACTATTATTCAATAGTTACATTTGTGCACACATATATTAATCATTGAATAGCATTAAATTTAAATGCTTTAATACAGGTGATATATTTGTTTTGATTGTAATGTATGAGCGATATTCTTTAAACAGGTAATTACATGTTTGTAGTGTAAGCCGTGCTAACATTTACATGCCCGCTAATGTTTAATTTGTTCCACGTACATCTTTTATAAGTTTTTCAATTTGCGGATAATTAAATAAGCTTGGTAATTTAACTAACCGTTTATAACGACGTTATATTTGGTTTGAAGGAACATTGCACTTGTTTTAATTGTGTTTTGTTACCAACTTCAGTTGTTTAATGCATTCAAATGTATTAATTTTATTTAAGACAACGTAGTGGGTTATATGTGGTATTTCATTTATCTAAATCGAATGATTGAATAAGAAGTTGAATTTATATTTTGAAAGATGAATGGGCTTTTAAGACTTGATGTATGTAGCTAATCTGTTTTTATAATAATAGTTTATAACAATGCCAAGAGATAGAAGCAGGCGTCGTCGGCAGGACCCGGTTGGAGATTTCGTCTTAGAATGGCTACCAGGGAACAACTTCAACCACCATTTAGGAATGAGAGAAGGCGTCCCAAAGTTGATATTGATGAAGATGCCCCCGTAGTAAGAAGACGGAGTGTTGATGGACCTCAACTAGTTGCCTTGCAACCAGATGTAGAATTCAAGAGATTGAACCTGAATTAGCTGCCTTAGGTGAGGTTATTGAAGTTTTTGATGAACATCTAATGTTGCCTGTTTTTAATGAGGTTGTTTTATTGATAAGTCAAAAGCTTAAGGAATTTTGAATATATTGATTTGTCCCTTATGCATTCACAACAATTTCAACAGTCAAACAAATGAAAACACCATTGGCATTAATGACGGTATGCTGGTTATACAAAATAAAGTTAGGAAAAACCATACTGTTAATTCTATTGAGGATTGGACTGATTGTTTTATTGCTTATGCCCAGGTCCTTATTGAAAGGTATCCTGGAAAAGCAAGTGAACTTTTCTCATATATGTCAATAATAAGGGATGCAGCGGCTGATCATCCTGTTGAAAAATGGTATTATGACCAACAATTTCGTTTGAGAGTATCGAGGGATCATACTGAAAAATGGTCATCCATAGATGGTTTTTTGTGGTTGCGTATTTTAACTAACAATACTCAAAAACAACAGCAGACTAATGTTGGTTATAAATGCTGAGATTTTAATTTTAAAGGTTTTTGCAATAAACGCAATTGCAAATACAGGCATGCATGTCTCAAATGTGGTTTTAATCCTCCTGCTTTACGATGTCGTGGCTTTATGGACAATGAAGGTAATACTGGTCCATCTAGGTTTAAGAGAAATAACATATCACCTTTTGTTAACAACTCTGCTAATAGACAAAACCCAAAAGGAGGTTGTCAGCAAAGATAATTTATAATTTTTCAGAACTACATCCAGACCAGTTTAAAATTTGGGACCTAGGAACATCTCCGGTTAATGTAAATGAACTCTCTAAGCTTCTGGAACTATATCATGATAAACAAAGCGCTGTTGAACTTTTGAATGGACTTAAATATGGTTTTAAAATTGATTAGGTCATAGACGTCCATGTGAATATAGAAATTTGTTGTCTGTTTTAAAAAACCCTATTGAAGCTCAAAAGAAGTTGAATAATGAGATATCATTAGGTCGAATGGAAGGCCCATTCAAACATAAACCTATTTCAAATCTTCGGTGCTCTCCTATTGGTTTAGTTCCTAAGAAAACTGGTGGACTTAGATTGATAACTTATTTGTCTTACTTCCGATCAATGATTTTATTGATACTTAGTTTACCAAGGTCATTTATTCATCATTTGACAATGCAGTCAAAATTGTTAAACAAATGGGGAATTCGGCTTTAATGGCAAAAATGAATATTAAATCGGCATTTCCTTTACTTAAATGTTATCCTGGTGATTTTGATTTTCTAGGCATCAAACTAAAACGTCTTTACTATATCCAAAAAAATAATGCCCATGGGATGTTCTATTAGTTGTGCTACATTAAAAAAAAATTCAACCTTTTTGCATTGGTCAGTTAAAATTAAACGCATTCTGAAAATCTGGATCATTATCTTGATGATTTTATATTTGTTGGAGAAGCTCATAAAGATGACTTTGAAAATCTTATGACTGCATTTTCAAAAGTTTGTTCAAACTTGGAAGTTCCTATAGCAAAAAAAAAAAAAAAATAACAAGGTTATTGCACAAAACTGGAATGTATAGGTTTGTTAATTTATTCAGATGAGATGTTGGTTAGAATACCAGTGTGGTAAACTTAAAGATCAGTTAAATTGGGTATTGGCGTCTATATGGCTTTTTTTTTAAATGTTAAAAAATCTCATCATTTTATAAAATTGACCAAAGGAATACGACATCATTTGCATATGTGGCAATATTTTTATAAAGAATTTAATGGCTATACATATATCCACGATTTAGATTGGGTTTAAAATGCTGATTTACATTTGTATACTGACAGTGCAGGTGGTCATTCACTGGTTTGTGCAGCTTATTTAAATGGGCCATGGGCAATTTTACAATGGCCATAATTGGGACAAAGTTTTATTAAGTGACATTACTTATTTGGAAATTATACCTATTGCTTTGGCAATCTATTTATGGAAAGAAAGGTTTACGAATAAGAAGATAATTTTTCATTGTGATAATATGGCTGTTGTTACAATTTGAAATTCAAAATCTTCAAAAAAAAAAAAAAACAGGGTTATGTTTTTGTTAAGAAAAATAGTTTTGTGGACATTGTTATTTAATTTTCAATTTAAAGCGTTGCATATTTTTTCAAAATACAATTTTATTGCTGATGCTTTATCTCGTGGACAGGTGAAGAAGTTCAGAGAAGTAACAAGCAACGCCGACCCGACGCCACAGACTATTCCACACGAATTCCTAGATCTTTTGTTATAGAAGCTTCAAAATTGTGAATTATTCAATTTTTAAGTACCAGAAATGTTTATGAAAATGCATTGCATTCGTCAATATGTTCAGGATGGAATATTCTATTCCCCTTAGTTGGCCACCAAGTAACAGACAAATTATTGGTTATATTGGGTTTTTTGTCACTAAATCATTATTCATCATTACAATTAGATCATATATATCTGGAATAAGTTACAAATTAAAAATTCAAGGGAATGAAGATTTAACTAAATCATACAGAAACTTTTGGGTGGTTGTGATAGACTTTACAACTCTTAAGATCTTCGGGAACCTTTGACTTGATATTTTGATTAGATTAAATGTGGCTTTGAGGCACGTGTGCTCTTCTTATTATGAAACAATATTGTTTCTAACAGCATTTAACTTGGCTTGCTGCACTTTTACGTGTGAGTGAATTTGCCTTTACAACGAATGTTATGCAAGAGCATGTTTTACATAGGCGGGATGTTAATATTGACCTTCTTAAATCAGCTGTTTATTACGATAAATTTTTTGTTCAAAAACTGATCAAAAAGGGAGATCCACTACTTTAGTTGTAAAAAATAAATAAAAATGAATCAAATGAGATTTGTCCTCTACAAAGTTTGAAAGCCTTTTTGCAAATAAGACCTGGAAATGATGGTCCTCATTTTTGCCATATAAATGGGAAATCATTGACAATATTTCAGTTTCAGACTGTTTTAAACAAAGGAGGGGGGGGGGGGTAGATCTTACCTACACAAAGTTTAGGGCAAGGCTATTAAACATACTGATTTTGATGATATCCATCCAACTCTTTTCGCTGATGATGGCGAATCTGTCATATATTGGCAATGACATTTTTATTAATGCTATTCAGTCAGCATTAGAGTTGTTTACTAAGTATCCAAACAGATTTTTATATCCAGATGAATTTTAAACTGTTTAAAGTTGCAAGCCATCATGTATGGACACATGAAGTTGTATGTCAGTTGAATAATTTATTTCAGTTGTTAAACGCATGCATCAAGTTGAACAGCTCTGTTGAATATACAACAGTTTTGTTGTTAGTTGTAAATACATAGTTGAATAAATTTTTTGTTGTGCACGTTGTTTATATTTGTACTCTTGTATAGTAAAGTTGATTACTTCATTGATCCTTTGTATGGTAAAGTTGATTACTTCATTGATCCTTTGTATAGTAAAGTTGATTACTTCGTTGATCTCTTGTATAGTAAAGTTGATTACTTCGTTGATCTGTTGTATAGTAAAGTTGATTACTTCGTTGATCTGTTGTATAGTAAAGTTGATTACTTTGTTGATCTGTTGTATAGTAAAGTTAATTACTTCTTTGAACTGTTGTATAGTAAAGTTGATTACTTTGTTGATCTGTTGTATAGTAAAGTTGATTACTTTGTTGATCTGTTGTATAGTAAAGTTGATTATTTTGTTGATCTGTTGTATAGTAAAGTTGATTACTTTATTGATCTGTTGTATAGTAAAGTTGATTACTTTGTTGATCTTTTGTATAATAAAGTTGATTACTTTGTTGATCTGTTGTATAATAAAGTTGATTACTTCTTTGATCTGTTGTATAGTTTGAGTGATATACGTCGTTGAACTGTTGTATAATATAGTTGATATACTTCGTTGAACTGTTGTTTAGTATAGTTGATATACTTCGTTGAACTGTTGTATAGTATAGTTGATATACTTCGTTGAACTGTTGTATAGTATAGTTGATATACTTCGTTGAACTGTTGTATAGTATAGTTGATATACTTCGTTGAACTAATGTTTAGTTGTTAAACTCCGTTCAATTAATATGCTTTGTGTGTTAAAGTTAATTTTTTGTCATGGATTGATAAATTATGTTTGGCGATGCTTACAAACAAGTTTGCTAGCATTTGGCTGAATTTATTACAGTTGGCGTCTGGTAGCCCAGTTGCCATTTGGAGAAAACATATGACGGTTGCCCTTCTATGTTTTTATCTTGGACATTAATGAGACATTGTCGATGAATGCAAATTCATAGGCCGGTTGATATATAGTTGAACTGTCCTAATAAATCCATGACAAAAAATTGCCAAAATTCAAACTTACTATTTGTTGTTTTTTATTATGATAATTATTTAGTTTGTCTTACAACTTATCTTCATTTGTATAACGAAGGTAATCTGGAGTCATTGGAAATATTGCGAGTGATTTCAGTGGATTTGGGTTATCTTTTATCTGGTATATCGAATTCCTAAATTTATATCTGTTGGTTTCTTTCGAATATTTAATAATAAGATTTAATCATTAAGCATTAAATCAATTTAATAAATTAAGATTATCGTCTGCTAAACTAGAGTTATCTTTTCTTTAATTTTGAAGGACTTGAGCGTCTTTTATTTACCTACATAATTTCGTAAGCGGTTTTCCCGCTTTTATTTGGTATAAAATTGCATGCTTTTCGTGATTTGTTCATTGCGTGATTTGAACTGAAGGAACACAAAACCCACCCTATCCCACCCTTGAGAATATTTTCTGCTCTCTGTTGTATATTTTCAGATATCGTTAAAGAAGCGTCATGGATTGGACAGAATATGAACTGAATATATTGATTTACTGAATGGCTGAATTTATTACAGTTGGCGTCTGGTAGCCCAGTTGCCATTTGGAGAAAACATATGACGGTTGCCCTTCTATGTTTTTATCTTGGACATTAATGAGACATTGTCGATGAATGCAAATTCATAGGCCGGTTGATATATAGTTGAACTGTCCTAATAAATCCATGACAAAAAATTGCCAAAATTCAAACTTACTATTTGTTGTTTTTTATTATGATAATTATTTAGTTTTGTCTTACAACTTATCTTCATTTGTATAACGAAGGTAATCTGGAGTCATTGGAAATATTGCGAGTGATTTCAATGGATTTGGGTTATCTTTTATCTGGTATATCGAATTCCTAAATTTATATCTGTTGGTTTCTTTCGAATATTTAATAAACATTGTGACTTAGATTGAGAGTTGTCTCATTGGCACTCAGACCACCTCTGCTGATTTTTATATGTATTATACTCTATTATGAGTCCAGTCATTTGTACTAATGACTGCTTTATAAAGGAACCATTGATTTATATTCTTGACTAAAAATGATAAAGTTATCAATTAGAAATCAAAATGCATAATGCATATGTTGCAAATATGTTTTGAAATAAAGTGACGAGGATCTACATGTTCTATCAAAAGTTTACCATAGCCTCCTTCTTGTCACCCGAAAAAAACGACTCAAAAAGGTTTATCCGACCTAGCTACTATTTCTTGAGTGTAAAAACACTCAAAATGATAAAGGATATTTTTGTGTTACCTTTGTAATGTTACATTGCAACCTAATTTTACACAAGAAAGCATCCGATTTATTTTATTTTCATATTCACCATGATTTGGAACATTACAGTGTCCGTCACTTTAATTCTTTCCCTTGCCCAAAACGATTAGATTGTTGTTTTTTTTTTTGTTTTTTTTTTTAGTTCTCTGCATGAACTGTTTGTTTCTTTGTGATATGTAATACGGTTATTTCGGTTACGGATATTTCGGAATAACCAAATGCTATGATAGAATGAATTCAAATTAGAAAAGTGTGACCATCATGAATTAAGAAAAAAATTATATTGTTACTCCTATTATATGCATTTTTGATTCTTTTATTTTTATTTTTTTGGCATGTTCGAATCCAATATTATAAAAATGATTGTATCCAGTTAGTGAGAAATGAAATTTAAAGATTTACATGTATTTATTCTTATGTTTATTTTTGATAATCTGGTACATGATCATTTTGTTTGTGTTACTTAAAGAACATTATATTACAATAGAAAACAATCCTATCAATTATTGCATTTGACTGTCTGTCTGAAAATCTGGAGACGACACAGCATAACAAAAACAATAATTAATTTCATTTTTTTCAATTTCGTAGTAACATTGTACATTCCATCGATTATAATTCGTGTCGGTTGATGTCCACAATATAAGCAAAACATATATGTGCAAAAATAGATGACATGGGTGCCTTTTACTTTGAACCGCTGGTCAACTATAAAAAAAAACAATGGTTTTGTAAAGTACACGTACTTGAAGAAAATTGCATATTACAAAATCTGTAAAAGGACTTCGTACAAAGAAGTTGTTTGGGAGGCAAGCTAACTAATCGGAGCTTCCGGTCATCAACAAAAAGATTGTAGCAAGCTGGAGTAGAAGAGACTAGCTATTTGTTAGACAATCGGAACGTAGACTCATACTTTTCCGTCACTAATAACTTCGCCAGTTACATAAAAGACAAACTGCACACTAATGTTAAACAGGAACATATATATTATATTTGATATTCCCATTGTTGATTAAAAAAAAGCGTTCTCCGAGAAACAAAAAGCATATATCTTTAACAAATTGAAGAGGTTGGGGATTTTAAAATAAATTTCATACCCGGGTAAATCTTATAAAAATAATTAATGCCAAGACGGGAAAATGTCGATAAGTCATACTAGCAATAGATGTAAAGATAACAACGACCGATAAAATCTACCCACCGCCAACAAAAATAGCAATGCCTGAACCCTTAGCTCAAAAATAAGAGAAAGGGTGTCTAAAGAAAGTATGCTCCTTGCAACTGTCATACAACCAAATCATGATAAAACTGATATACTCACAATTCGGGCACTATAGTTGTTCTGCATGTTTTCAATTTACATTACGAAACAGTTAAAACTGTTCAACTTTAAAACATAGATCAAGATAACGACCAAAATCTTCGCAAGGGATCAACAGGGCAATCTGCACATGCACGTCAGTCGTGCAAAATGGACTACATTTGTAGAATTTCAAAGAAAATAAAATAATCCAAATAGGTATAAATACTTGTTATACAAATATCTTAATATTCAATATGATATCGCTATAAATATATATGCGTATTACATTATAATCATTGTACCTTTGATAACTATTTTCACCACTGGATCGATGCCACTGTTGGTGGACGTTTTGTTCCCGAGGATATCACCAGCCCAGTAGTCAGCACTTCGGTGGTGACATGAATATCAAATTATATGGTCAATTTCATAAATTTCTGTTACAAACTTTGAATTTTTTTTTTAAAACTAAGGATTTTCTTTTCCCAGGAATGGAATAACTTATTTGGCCCAATGTTTTGGAATTTTGGGTCCTCAACGTTCTTCAACTTTGCACTTATTTGGCTTTATAACTTTTTTGATCTGAGCGTCATTGATGAGTCTTGTGTAGACGAAGCGCACGTCTGTCGTATTAAATTATAATCCTGATACATTTAATAACTAAATGAATTGAACAGATATGTCGTTGCTTTCAGTTTCTAATTACACATTTTTCCATTAAAAGGTCATAGTAGTTATGTTGTTCAGGTAAGAACAATCAGCGAACTTCAAACATAATGATTCATTTAAGATCTTGTATGACAAAATGCAGAAAACTAGCATTCCCACAAAGACAACACTACAATCGGAAGAGGACAAAATTATTGACACATCACACCAATTTGTTAAATATAGACTATTTCCGAAAAGAATCCGTGGTGAGCCAACAACATTCAATATAAAATTTACAAGTTTTCATGAATAATTACCTTTTTTCAAAAATGAAGTCGTAAATGTAGTTAAAATGTTAATGAATAGCACAACGATTGTAGTGTCATTATTATTTATTGACGTGTTATATAGTACATGAAATGGGGAAAGAAAATCAGTTTCAAAATTTGGTGCACAATTTCTTAGAGGGAAATTAATTTAAGTTGACGGATTTTTCTGTCCTTTTATGACCCCCGTCAATCATTTAAATAGTGTGTCTCCTTAGTGAAACGTCGTAGAACTTTAAACCCCTACGTAAAAACCCTGCACTTTTGTCTTCGAATTAACAGTAAAATAAGTATATATAGTCATCTGTTGTTACATATGATCGTCCTGATATCTTGAAAATATGTTTTTTTAATAACAAAGAAAATGTAACGAACAGGTTTATAAGGCACCATATAGGCCCTAAAATATAATGGCATTTTTGGCAATAAAGTATGGCCGGCTTGTGTTATTCTTCGCTGGAATGATGATGACGTATTTAAATACAATTAATTGAAAATAAATAGAATATTGGGAGTTAAAAAGGTCAAGTCAAAAATTATCTTGAGTATATAGGAAAAGTTGTGATACATTAGAGAATTTCTGCCTGAAACTGATTTCTTTTTGTAAGTAATTCATAATGAAGCTGACATATATATGTCACAATGTTTTTCTTAATATTCTAGTGAGAATCTTTACGAAAAACAAAATGTAATGCTCTGTGGAGCACAGCTGTAATACTGAACCATGAACAAGTATAGACACTATATCATAGTTTGAAATACTAATAGATCCTGGTAAATTTGACACAGCACAAGTTTTTGACATACCAATAACCAGTATATATAACTTAAAAATTAAATTCATTTTTTATGTATTACAGTTTTTGATATATATATATAATAAGCTGAAAATCAGAAAAATACAAATAAAGACAGAATGTGTTAATGCAATCAAGATGTCCCTGCTCCCCTATAGCATTCCATCTAATGTACTCCAACTTGACCAGCATTAAGTGGTTTGTACCCCAATCATTTAAACAAAATGTGTGCTGTTACCAATTCAGACATTTATATTTTAATAGGATGACAATTATATCTGTTTATGATGGGTATATAAATCCAACAATTTGAAAGTCTTTAATTTTCATAATGAAAAAAATAATTCAAAACAAGATTATGCAATAAAATATTTCTGGTAGGGAAAATTTTTCAGGGTATACAAAAAATTTATTTCAGACCTCAAAAATTTCAAATAGACATGTTTCTATGGTTATTATAAACAAATTGTATCCCCCACAGGTGTAATTGAAGTTGTGTTTATAAAATCAATATAAAGGGGCTTGATGACTTCTATATAACTGCCAATACCATAGGCTTTCCAAATTATAACTTTCTCTGCCATGAACCCCAAGTTCGTTATATTTTGGACCCCTTTCCATTTATGGCTAAAAATCTGCTGTTTTTCTGTATTTATTTCAGCAACTGCTACTCTGCACCCTACTACCCCTTTTCCACTTAGAATCGCATCTCTCATATCTACAGGGTTTTGTATGTTTCCACCTGATGCGACATACATCCTCATCTTTCGTCGCATGTGCGCGATTTTGCTGTCACAATACGATTTCCCAGACTGTGCCTCATTATAATCATATCTTTGGATGAAAATATCTGAAAATAATGACAAGATCAAATATATTGCACTATAATTTAGTTTAAGGAGTGTGGTACACGAAATTGTTTGGGCTGATTATTTTGTATATCACTGAAATTGCTATCACCTTGTGTGTCTGTGATGTAGCATTTATGTATACTTTGAACTAGAAATTGTATGAATGCTTAGTACTATTTAAGGCTCATCCATTGATGAAGTTTTGTTAATGCAACATAATTAGTTCCTAAAGAATGTCAGAACATAAATGCAACAAGAGCAGCTCAGGCATAATGTGTATTTAAAGTCATAATAACCCAATTATTGGATAACTTTTTAGTTTACAGAGAGGGGTAGGAGGGGTCCTGATCCCGAAATCACGGTATGAAATACCCCTGATCCCAAAATCTGTGGCTCAAAAACATGAAATTCCGAGAGTCGAAAAAATAGAATTTTCGGATCCCGAAAGGGTCAATCCCGATATCCAAAACTTAGAAATCACCCGATCCCGGAGTCCCAATAAAGGTCATATCCCCCTCTTTACACAAATGAATGTGAGGAATGGGATACCAGGAGTCTATAAGAAAAATCTGGGCAGCTCAAGGTCTACATGTAGATGCAGGATAATTTCACTGTTAATAAATCATTAATATGGAACTAGATGATAAAATGTATATCCAACTTACATTAAATGTCATGCCTGTAATTCATATAAAACCGTTTAAATAAAATTATCCCCAGTCAATCAAGCATATTTGATGTTGGCCCCGAAACTACAGTAGACCGGTTCCATGATCATACTATGTATTCATAAATGATTAACTGCACAAACCTGTCCGTTCACTGATCCCATGAATAGCCTGCCATAGGAGTCCGGTGTGGTAACATCCAGCGTTATCCGATCTTAAAAATACTTCAGTGATAATTGGCATTCTGACCCTGACATTCACCAAAACATTTTCTAAAATTGATGCCACAGCAAACCAGTCTTGTTTCACTAAATTGAACAGGTGGGCAAAAGTCTCATGCTGAAAAAGAAACAACATTAAATTAACCTATAGGTCAGTAGAATACTATTAAAATGAGAAAGGCAAAGTGAACTTATTTTACCTTGATGTTGACCTACAATCCCTGATGCATCCATACACTAGGTTATGGGATCCTATCATGTAAAGTTACTGAGATACAAACATAAATTTTAAAATAAGTCAATTAAGTGGCAAATGTAGGTCACATTGATCAATGTTGCATGGAGACTGACCTTTTATTCCTGATGCATCTGTATATATCCCATGTATAGTTGCTGGGATATGAACATTTGACTAAATTTACAAAAAGATTAATTGTTGATGGACAACATGAAAACTTAAGAGCCCCTGGATACACAATTTGGGGCATGAATGTTGCCAAATTAAAAACTGTTGTCAGCACATTAACTTTCTTTGCTTTAGTTTACATTCAATACCGTTATAATAATAAAGTCCAGCAAGGATAAACTACCTTTAGTTTCCCATTGGTGTCCTTGAAAATGCACACTGAAATATGCCAACTGAACCCTTTCTGTCCATAGAATTCTGACTGTTTTTCTCTGTGTAGTGATGGTAAAAATTTCATGGCCCAATCCATCACTATTAACATCTGGTTTGGATTCAAATTCTCCAGGAGATTCATTCTGCCTGCAAGTAATAATTAAAACTGAAATGAGTGTTCTAGATTAAAAATCACATATCTAAAAAATATTCTATTGGTCTGTTCAGCAAATTTTTACAACTTACATTGTAAACAAATTCTGGTGTCAAAGGAATGAACCTTGTTAGTCATTCAATTATAAAATCTGAGCTAATAAAACAAGAATTCTTCGACATTCAAGTATCATTTCTGCCTGTTTCTAAAGCCCATCCAAATAAATTTATATATAACAAGAAGAAACAACTAAATTAAACAAAGTAAAAATGTAACTATGAGTTTTGTAAGTTCCAAGTCTTTCTTTGGTTCTTTTAAACATAAATATGGAATATACAGTGTATTCATAAACATTCAGTTTATAATGACTGATTTGATCTTGTTATAATAACTTTTTATAATTATGCCCCTTTCAATTCATTAAAAATTAGATTAGCATTGATATCTACATATTATGTACCTTCATCTTGGTTAATTGTTCTTTTAAAAAAACATGGCTTTTCCAATCAGTCACCTTACTTTCTGCTATCTCCATTTCTTTCAGCAGATCACATTTCTGTTCTTGATCATACACTGGAAAAGAACATAAATTTCATAAAGTTGTGAACAGCAGTATGACAAAAATTTTGTAAGCAAGTCTTTTATGCAGAAATACAAAGTCAACAAAATTAATATTGATAACAGATATCGATGAATAGGCGTCCCATGATATGGCATAATACCTATACCATGTATGTTCATTTTTGCACTTAAAAAAAAAATCTTTACAATGAATTGTTTTACTTTCAAGTCAAAAAAAGAACTGGCTAGTTTTTTTTCAATTTTGGACCAATAAAATTTATACTGGAATGGCCCATTGGGCTGTTGGCTATACAAGTACATTCAAATACTGTGACTCTTATTATATTAAGCAACCTGTTATAAGAATGTACAGTATTGTTTTCAGTCTTTTGAAATAACCTGAATACACATGATACATGTGAAGCATGCTTTCCAATATTCAACTGGTTAAACCCACTACAATTTGCACCTTGATCATTTAGTGTTCACTGTGTGATTGAGGCTAATGCTTAAAAAAAAAAAACATTTTACAGTAACTTTCTCAAGGACTTTTTTTTAATTGGTACATACCGTTTGTGTTAGAAATCTTCTCCTTCAGTAATTTAATAAGATCAGGGAACAGCTCACATCTGTCACACTTGATATTGTGTGTGTGTTGGCATGGATTTTGTAAGAGTGCATCACTAGGGTCACTAAGTGCCAAGTTAATACAGTGGTCTGCACACTCATCATTTTGTTTTATATGCAATTTATAATCTGTTTTCATGTAAAGTTTAGAGCATTTGATTTGCAGCAAAATTTCGTCAGTTTCGTCTTTAGTCAACACAGATTTACTGGCAATGTTCTTTACTAGCTCTGTTAGATCATCACAAGCTGAAGAACCATCTGCAGCAGTATTATCTAAACCTCGAAGGTTTGTTTTTGTGGCTGCTGAACAGGAAGAAAGAATTTTGTAGAGTGTAGAAGAACTCAATGGAACAAATTCATTCTCTTTACAGTAAGAAATGTACATGTTTACCAAATTTGAGCTGCATGTTGATCGTACCACTTCTGGAATCATTATTTTATCCCCATTTTCTAACTTAAGTTCACGGGTTCCAAATGATGACAGTTGAATGAACTGTGGGTCAAAGAAAAAACTTAAGGCATGTTCCAGCTTTTCTGGTTCCATTCTTGAACGATGGAGTTTTTCTGCCTTTTCGTTCATGGTACTACCTGGTCCATGTAAAGAAGCATATTGCCTAGCCTGGTCGATCTTATATACTGTTAATCCAGGTATCATATTTTGATGTTCTCTTTTGGTATATTTTTCAGCAATCATTGATAATAGTTGATATTTTACTGTATTATCATTTGTATCATTGAACAAAGTGAGTATGAGTTTTGTAAGTTCTGAGTCTTTCTCTGGTTCATTCAAATTCTTAATACCCTCTGAGAAAATCAATTTCTTTAAATCTGAAGATTGACCTGGTGCAATTGATTCTAACAACACATCAATAGATTATGTTGCTTTCCTCTTGATATATCGGAGTGTACTCTCCTTAACATCATCTAAAGGTTTTGACAGCTGAAATTTTAGTGGACTAATAGATCCTCTTCCAATAGTACTCAGAGCTTGATTAATTTCGCTAAGCGGTGTCTGGATATTGTCACTCCAGTTGGAAGTCTGTGAGTTGGTTGCTTGGGTACACTCTGATGTACATTCTAGAATGTCCTAAAAAATAAAGTATTATTACATGTATGGCTTGCAAAGTATCTTTTAAGAATACAAAACAGGGAGCAATTATAGATAAACTTTTATTTAAACATTTCCACACACTGGAGACAACTCATAACTGCAATGTCTCCCGAGAGTGAACTCCAGGCTTAGCAAGAAGTTGTTCTAGAACGAACTTAATTTTTTTTTGTCCTGCATTTTTAAATGAAATCAAAGAAGTTTGCCTGTTAGGAAATAAAACAAGAAGTAATTGTAACAGGATGCTGTTATGAAGTCTCCCAAACAAAGCTCCCATAATTCGCTATTCCCATTCCTTTGATTTGCTTTATTGTCCTATACAAGATTAAAGAACCTTAGTGAGCACGCTCACATACCCCACGTCCCCACATTGTCATTGGAGAAATTAAGAATAAAAAAAAAAAATTGTATAAAAAAAAATATTGAATAATAATTTCCTGTCAATATACATAGTATGTCCTTATTATCTACAAAATTTATTGAAATTCTGTTGTGTGTTTTCAGAGGAGTTGAGATGACAAACTGTTGCAGAAGTACATTGAAGCAAATAAGTTCAAAGGGGGCATAACTCATAGAAAAAAAAATTGAACTGTAATTTCCTGTTGATATGCACATCTACATAGTATGTCCTTATTATCTACAAAGTTTCATGAAATTCTGTTGTGTGGTTTGAGAGGAGTTGCGATGACAAACTGTTGCAGTAGTACATTAAAGTAAATAAGTTCAAAGGGGCGTAACTCCTAGAAAAAAAATTGAATCGCAATTTCCCGTCGATATGCACAACTACATAGTATGTCATTATTATCTGAAAAGGTTTCGTGAAATTCTGTTGTGTCAGGTTTCAGAGGAGTTGCGATGACAAACTGTTGCAGTAGTACATTAAAGTAAATAAGTTCAAAGGGGTGTAACTCCTAGAAAAAAAATTGAATCGCAATTTCCCGTCGATATGCACAACTACATAGTATGTCCTTATCATCTGAAAAGGTTTCGTGAAATTCTGTTGTGTGGTTTGAGAGGAGTTGCGATGACAAGAAACAGGACTGACGGACGGACTGACGGACGGACGGACGGGTCAAAAACATTATACCCTGCGCAACTTCGTTGCGTGGGGTATAAATATATATGGTTTAGGGATGGGAATCTTGACCATTTATAATTTATCAAACTTGAGGGGGTGGGGTGACCCCCATGGACTTAACCTATATTTCATTTGATTTGTTTTGTTGTCCCATTCAAGAAAAAATAAATAATAGGGATCTTGACCATTTACAATTTATCAAACATGAGGGTTGGGGGTGACCCCCCACGTACTTCCCTTTCATTTCATTTAATTTGTTTTATTGTCCCATACACAAATAAATATGGTTTAGGGGTGGGGATCTCGACTGTTTACAATATATCAAACATGAGGGTTGGGGGTGACCCCCCAGGTACTCCCCTTTTATTTCATTTAATTTGTTTTATTGTCCCATACACGAATATATATGTTTTAGGGGTGGGGTTCTCAACCGTTTTCAATTTTTCAAACAAGAGGGGTCGGGGGTGACCCCCAGGTACTTCCCTTTTATTTCATTTAAATTGTTTTATTGTCCCATACACAAATATATATGGTTTAGGGGTGGGGATCTCGACTGTTTACAGATTTTTACAAACAAGAGGGGTGGGGGTGACCCTCAGGTACTTCCCTTCTTTTTTATTTAAATTGTTTTATTGTCCCATACATGAATATATATGGTTTATGGGTGGGGATCTCGACTGTTAACAATTTTTCAATTTATGAAATACTAAGTAAATCTGACAAGCGGTTTTGGAGAACTGCTGGGGACAACTTTATTTTTAAAGTGGCGGAAGAAGAAGAAGAGGAAGAAGAAGAATATTAAAAAAAAAAACTAAGCAAAAACAATAAGTATCCAAACTTTGTTTGGCAGACTTATTTAATGTTGTACATTCAGTAATTCTTTAATATAGAAGAAATCAGTTATTCATAATCTCAGTAAATCTAGGTCATAGTTGTTTTTTTTATTTTGATAAATATGAATAAAAAAAACAATGGCTAACGCCTTGACTGTGATTAACCTTAACCTACATGTTAGTTTTCTCGTTTGAACTGTTTTACATTGTCTTTTCATGGCCTTTTATAGCTGACTGTGGTGTATGGGTTTTGGTCTTTGTTAAAGGTAATACGGTGTTAAAGGCAGTACGGTTACATATAGATGTTAATTTCTGTGTCATTTTGGTCTTTTGTAGAGAGTAGTTTCATTTTCAATCCTACCACAGTCCCAAGATTATTCCTCTATACATGTACATGTTGTAGTTGCTGAGATATGGATCTTTACCAAAGTCATTTATGTGGGCAATATACCTGTAGGTCGATGTGACCTGTTTATGTTACAGATGGACGTAATTACTATTCATGCTAATTGACAATTTGTTTAGATCAGTCAGAGTTCACATTATCTATATATTAACCAAATTTATAATTTTCTTGAAAAAAAGTTTCACTCACATCCAACTCATTGTGGTATGATATATTTGTTCTCTGTCTCAAATTGTAAAAATTGTCGGAACTGTCACTGGTAAAGTTAAAACTATGTTCTTCAGCTGCCTCTTCTTTCTATAAATATACATTAAGCATAGAATCATTGTAACAAATTTCAATTGTTTTAAATTTGCCTTCAAAGAAAATGGCATATAAAATGATATACACATGTATGTATTTAGACTATAATAATTAATTACAGTAACAAGGACATATAGACTAATTCAGGTTATAATTTTCATTAAGGACCAATTTGAAATTAGTTTTAAAAAAATATTGTATTGTACAGAATTTCAATACAGTATCACATAAATATACATGTACATGGTCCGAGTACACAGTTATTTGCAATTCTTTTGGACCATAAAAGAAAACTAAAAAATCCAACCTGCGCTTTCTCAATAATATTTTTACAGTGTGTTTTACTACTTTTGGGACAAAACATATCAAAATTATGGAAAACTTCATTGGCTCTAACTCAAAATATGGATAATTTTGTGTGAGAGGGTCTTGACATCTTTTGACAAGCTTCCGAAGTGCTAACTTTTAACCTTTTTTCTGCTGGACCAAATCACTACTTTACTTTAAAATTACATTTTTTTTCATAGTATCAATCCCCTACTTGCTATTTGGGGCATAAAACAAAGACATACATTTGGAAGGTATAAAAAAAATGGCAAGTAACACCCTGTCCACACTTAGGAATATATTAGTGAACAACAAAAATCAAAGGACAATAACTGTGTATTCAGACCTAATAGGATAGAAAAAGCTGTCAAATCTTAATAAAATTTGTTATGACCAAAGCCTTAATAAATTATGAGACTGCTTATAAAGTTTCATGGCATTAGGATGTATATTAAAGACAATATCATAAATTCTATTTTCAAATTGAAAAATTTCAACTATCAACATTTGAGGCTTAAAAAATTAAAATTTTGCAAAAAAATACTTTTTAAATGCCTAAGGCAGCAACCATTTGATTTTCTGGGGGGGGGGGGGGGGCTATGGTTTTTTTTTCTGTACAAACTTTTGTTTTTCGCCTGCGGCGAAAAACAATCTATTTTTTTCGCGACAAGTCGAAAACAATTTTTATCTTTCAATTTTAGCATTACATATAGTGGCAGCTGAGGGTGAAACAAACAATTTTTTTTTCTCAGAATCAAAAACAAATTATTTTTTTCTCCAAAAACTGGAAACAAACTTTTTTTTCCAAAAAAAACCATAGCCCCCCCCCCCCCCCCCCCCCCCCCCCAGAAAATCAAATGGTTGCTGCCTAAATATATAACATATCATGTATTCAAAGCAATAGAATACTCATTTGATTTATCAGACTTATCACAATTATTCAAAGGTCATATTTATATGAGTCAGTGCCAAAAAATGAAGGTTTTCCAATGAAAGAGTACATGTACTTTAACATGAAGATGTAATATTTTTTAGCAATTTAAACTTTGTATAAATTTTAATTCTTCTATGTGTATTGAATGTACTTTCAATGGAAAAAAAAATACAAATAGTATACCATATAAGTATAAAAGGGTTTAGATATTAAGCCAAGAAGGAGTTAAATAATTTAGGGTCAATTTTTCAACAGACTGTCGGCATTCCAATGGGAACAAACTGTGCCCCTCTACTCGCCGACTTGTTTCTTTATTATTATGAGGCTGACTTCATGCAGGAACTTCTTAGGAAGAAAGATAAGAAGTTAGCAATATCCTTTAACTCTACTTTCCACTATATAGATGATGTTCTTTCACTAAACAATTCAAAATTTGGTGACTATGTGGAACACATCTATCCAATCGAACTAGAGATAAAGGATACTACAGATACAGTTAAGTCGGCTTCATATCTTGACTTACATCTAGAAATTGACAATGAGGGTCGGTTGAAAACAAAACTTTACGACAAAAGAGATGATTTCAGCTTTCCAATTGTGAACTTTCCATTTCTAAGTAGCAACATTCCAGCAGCACCTGCATACGGGGTATATATCTCCCAATTGATACGATATTCCCGTGCTTGCATTTCCTATCATGATTTTCTTGATAGAGGTTTGCTGCTCACAAGGAAGCTATTAAACCAAGAGTTCCAAATGGTGAAGTTGAAATCATCCCTTCGTAAATTTTACGGACGCCATCACCAGTTGGTTGACCGTTATGGAATAACCGTTTCGCAAATGATATCGGATATGTTCCTTACGTCGTAACTACAATCCCCTTCCCTTTCATGAATATGACCTACCGAATTAGACTATTTACCGGATTTGTAATCACTTAAGCAACACGACGGGTGCCACATGTGGAGCAGGATCTGCTTACCCTTCCGAGCACCTGAGATCACCCCTAGTTTTTGGTGGGGTTCGTGTTGTTTATTCTTTAGTTTTCTATGTTGTGTCGTGTGTACTATTGTTTTTCTGTTTGTCTTTTTTATTTTTAGCCATGGCGTTGTCAGTTTGTTTTAGATTTATGAGTTTGACTGTCCCTTTGGTATCTTTCGTCCCTCTTTTAGGCCGTAGCTCATATTTATAATTTAAACATGCTTACTAAAGTTGAAGGACATGAAGGAAATAAAAAAATGTGTCTTTTTTTATAAGTTTTATACTCAGGTTACATGAATGATGATACAATAAATCTGAGCACAAAAAGACTTTGAGGTTAGTATTTTGGTTACCTCACTATCATTACTATCTGTGATACTGTTTAAACCTGTCTGGTATACAGTAATGTCTGGTACAACCTCCTTGAAAACATCTATACATTTTCTGCATATTCCTGAAAAGCAAATTTGAATTGTGAATAGCATTGACATGTACATGAATCTAAATTAATAGGCAATAAAAAGTTATTAAATAATGTTCACCCAATAAAAAAAAATGATACGCTTCTTATTCCATGTATAGAATTATTGCAAAACTGCTATACTTTTAGTTCGTTTGTTGTTATGTTGTATGAGCTTTTTAAAGTGCAAAACATCAAAAGTGTATCATTGTGTATGTGTGTGAATAACTCCATGCTAACACTCTTTGTTTTCATGTTCAACAATATAATCATGGTGTATTATCGGTACAGCGTATATACATGTACATGTACGTACTAACCAAGCAGGCATGGTTGATTTACACCTGACACAGTAACGAAAATATTTCTTTTGTTTTAGTACATAATATTAACCTCAGGAACACATCATACAAATATTTCCTTACTTTAATTGCCATTCATTCCATTATAAAAAAAAAATTGAAGACGTGAGTTATATTATTACATGTATAAGGAGTGTGTATACATACAATTAAACGAATACTATCCAACTTTTTATTCTTGTTGGAGATTTTTTTGTATGTCTGTTTTAAAATCACATCAGAATTGGTTTTATTGTTTTCTGTATGTACACAACGTTCATGTATAAAATGTACTTATAAACAAATTTCACTTGACTTGAGAACAACATTTTACTAATATAACAAGGAAATTTTCATCATGCTACATGTACATGTACCTTGTAAGTCTGTTTTGAGAAAATATGAAACGATAAATTTAACATCATACCCCAATTTATGGGGATGGGCATGTGCCAATTTTGAGTTGTCATTTGTACCACAACCAAACTCCTAACATTAATTTAGGTAGGAAACATCCACATGTATAGATTCACACATGAGATGGCAGACAATATGTCCATGGTAGAAGGGGGAGACTTAGACATGTCAGAAGAAAAAATAAAATGATAATAAAACTCCCTTTTTCAAAATTCCCAATCAAGTCCGGAATATATACATGTATATCTCCTTTTTATTTCATAAAACGCTCTAGAGGATCCTAAGGATTCTTGAATAACATTTTTTAAACAAGTTTGATGAACAAAACATTCATAAATCATCAGACTGACTTTTACAAAAAATGCCATGAAAAATTGCAAATCAAGGATTAGACTTCAGGTTTGATCATCAAATAAAAAAAAAAAAAATACATTTATATATATTGCATTATGATACAATTAACAGGTTTCTTTTCAATTGTTATGCAAATAACTAAGCTTACAAGAATACTGTTATTCTCCAACAATACAAAAGTTATATTTAGAATTATAATTTCAGTATATCAATATTGTCAATAATAGTAACCGAATTAAATAAATTTTTGGTTAACTTTGTTTGTATTCTGTGTAGATAGTTTTCATTAAAGTAGGGCGAGTTGGCAGACATGAAAATTATATACTAATCTAGATATTACCGTTTTCCATTAAGTGGGGCGAGTTGGCAGAAGTAATATTAAACATGATTTATCCCATTTCACATGTGGGATAATATAAATCATTTTTTATTTAAAAACTGGGGCGATTTGGTAAATCAGTTTCGGGCGTGTTTATTTAAAGTGGGGCGAGTTGGTGAAAAAGTGGGGGGATTACAAATGTAGGTTTGGGGCGATTTGTCAGTGGGGCGATTTGTCCTGCTTCCATAAAATACATGTATCTGATAAAATATAAACATACGGTATTAATCTGTTAATTGTAAACCTGACAGTTTTATGTTGTGGGACCCTCAACCCCCAAATTTATGTCCACCTGGATGTCTCATGTTTGAACTAGCACTTTACCAAATTTCATACCTGATCCTGCATGCACAAGCTGTGTCTGTGTACACCATATTCCATAACTCATAGGACTTGTTACTGTTCGAACTGGTTTTCCCTTCCCAACATGAACTGGGAACTGGCAAGTTGTTCTTGGCCTCCAATAGATCCCCAAATCATACCTATGTTTCGGACATATGCTTAGATTTCTATTATAATCAAATACACCTGCCCTTCTTGAAATCAGCTGACCCTCTGTTTGGGTGTCACATTTTGTCTGATTTTGGCCAGTTGGTAGTCTCAGGGAATGCAAATGACCTGATATATCCCGATTACAATAAAATAGTTTTACAAGGGACAACTCATTTTGATAATGAGAGGAAGTTCCACACTGAGTTTTTACAAATATCCCGACATTACAACGGGGAAACATATCTATGAAAGGCCGTTCATGTCAAAAACCCGATAAAGTAACGCGTTAACAATGTTAACGCGATAAAATCACATTTAACACGATAAATACAGTTTTAACGCGTTTAAATATTTTTTAACGCGTTATTTAATTATTTAACGCGTTAAGCACAAAACTACAAAAAATTACCGAAAATACTTTCATCTTTCGCCATAACAACGATTTAAGACGTCAGATTTTACTCGAAACTTACTAAAGGAAATGGCCACATGTGTCATAACTTTGTCAATTAACGCGATAAAGTTTATTGATTTTCAGCACATTTTTAATATAATCGTCATAAATTACTTATCGCGTAAAAATAAGAATTAACGCGTTAAATGAAGGTTTAACGTGTTAAAAGAGGGTTTAACGCGTTAAAAGAAGGTTAATGCAACTTTTACTCGTAAAATGCAACTTTAACGCGTTAAATGCAACTTTAACGCGTTAAATGCAACTTTAACGCGTTAAATGCAACTTTAACGTGTTAAAAGCAACTGTAACACGTTAAATGCATCTTTAACGCGTTTAATGCAACTTTAACGCGTTAAATGCAACTTTAACGCGTTAAATGCAACATTAACGCGTTAAATGCAACTTAAACGCATTAAATGAATCTTTAACTCGTTACCTGCAATTGTACAGCGTTAAAAGCTAGTGTAACGTGTTCAAAGCAACGTTTAATTTAATTTAAGCTTACTTTTCATATGTACATATATGGACTGATCATGTTTATAAAAGGCCATCTAGATTTAACATTTGTCAACCTGTCTTCACACTTCGTCTTGAATAAATTTTGTTTATATGTCAGGTTTTTCAGATACTTTACTTGGTCTTTTTTGCATCTTTTGATGTATATATCTGACATTAGGGTTTCCCATAAATGGTAGTTTGACGTATACTTGCATAAGTCTCTACAAGTGAATTCCTTTTCTGCAGATGGTGAAAACATGACATATCTTTATTATATCTATCAATCATACCTCAGTTAAACATTACAATCGGATATTGTTACACGGATGCCTGTCAGATAACCGAGGCTTTTTTTTATTCTGGCGTCATTGATGAGCGTCATTGATGAGTCTTATGTAGACGTTCGTCTGGCGCAAATACAAAATTTCAATCCTGGTATGTATATGAATGTATCAGCTAGCAATCGTGTGTGGATTGTGAACATGTTTAAAACAAGAGGCTCTTAAGAGCATGCATCGAGCATCTAGTAAACCAGGCCCAATAAGGTAATGAATATGTGCCAAAAGTAAGAGGATGACCATTTGATACCCATTGGGGAAAGAGGATGTTATTCTTTATTTTTACTACTTACTAAGTCTTTTTTTTCCGCCACGCAATCATTCATTTTCGACATTTTTACCTCTTAATACTGCGTTGTTCTGTAATATGGCATGTTCGGCAAACAGACTATTTATCCCCCCCCCTAAATTGGGCGCTATTATTAATACCCTTCCTGTAAAGCTAAAAAAGACTGTCTCTCTCTCTCGGTTCGTTTTTCTGTCCGTTATCAGTCCTGAATTTTGTTCAAGGTCATGAGTGTCTTTCTGATATTGTTCGACTCTAAACATTGTTTTATTTTGTATTTACATTGAGTCATAGAACAAATTTATTCGTTCAGTGTATCTTCACTAGTTTGTTTAATATGTCATTTGATTGAGTAAAGCCATTTCAGTTGATACTTTAAAGTTTGTCTTCCTACGTTGTGATATTACACTATTGTTTAAAGTTGGATAAAGGTTGGTGCCTATTAAAACGTTTAAACACACTGCATTTGTTTGCACCTGTCCTAAGTCAGGTACCTGGTACCGTGATTGTCGTTTTTCGATGTGCTTTATAAGCGTTTTTCATTTTTTTTTGTTATAGATTAAATCGTTGGTTTTCCTGTTTGAATGGTTATACACTGGTCTTTTTTAAGACCCCGTTTACCTTGCTGTTCGGTGTGAGCCAAGCCAACATGTTGAATGCTGTAATTCATTCCCGAGTATGCTAAAATGTAATCGTCTTCATTGGTCTTCTTGTGTTTGTGGTGGTATGTTTCATTTAAAGCACTTGATTTTGGTACTATCACCTGCTACTTCGTCAATATAAATCTGAAAGCAAGCGTTATGTGTATCGGAAAGCAAGTGTAACCGTCGACTGAATCGGAAAGGAAGCGTTCCGAATATACACCATGAATATCCTCCTCTTCTGTAATGTCCAGGACACCACGATAATCCAAAAGATGCGAACAGATCATAGTATTCGTTAGCAACATTTTTTTATAACTACATCCAATGATGTTTCAACGCGTTAAACGATGTTTTATCGTGTTAAACGATGTTCTAACGCGTTAAATGATATTTTAACGCGTTAAATGATATTTTAACGCGTTAAATGATGTTTTAACGCGTTAAACGATGTTTTATCGCGCTAAACGATGTTTTATCGCGTTCAACGATGTTTTAACGCGTTAAATGACATTTTAACGCATTAAATGATGTTTTAACGCGTTAAATGATGTTTCAACGCGTTAAACGATGTTTTATCGCGCTAAACGATGTTTTATTGCGTTAAACGATGTTTTACCGCGTTAAATGATGTTTTAACGCGTTAAATGATATTTTAACGCGTTAAATGATGTTTTAACGCGTTAAATGATGTTTTAACGCGTTAAATGATGTTTTTACGCGTTAAACGATGTTTTATCGCGTTAAACGATGTTTTATCGCGTTAAATGATGTTCTTACGCGTTAAATGATGTTCTTACGCGTTAAAGGATGTTTTAACGCGTCAAACGATGTTTTTATCGCGTTAAACGATGTTTTAACGCGTTAAATGATGTTTTAACGCGTTAAAGTAATGTATCGTAGCAACGTAATTGTGTTGAATTTAACGCGTTAAAGTAATGTATCGTAGCAACGTAATTGTGTTGAATTTAACGCGTTAATGTGATAGATTATGACACATGTGGCCAGTGCGACGGGTATTTTATCGCGAAAAACGTCTTTTTTCACCTACGGGTTAAATCCCAAACTTGATAATTGCAAAGTTTAACGCGTTAAATATATTTATTTCTATACGCGTTAAAATCTCGTTTTAACGCGTTTAAACTGTATTTATCGCGTTAAATGTGATTTTATCGCGTTAAATGTTAACGCGTTACTTTATCGGGTTTTTGACATGATCGGCCTTTCATACATATCTTCTGCTGTCTTCTTCTTCTCTGTATTAGCTTCCTTTAAATAGGAACACCTCTAATATATATATTGTTAGAGTATTTGGGGTAAATTTTGAAAGATTTTTTTTTTTGGTTGTATGTAGATAACTATGTACAGCACACTATGTAGGAGGTTTTCTTTCATTTATAAGTTGTTTTTATATATATATACAGACTGTTTTATTTTGTATCTATTTTTTTATTTTTTTATTATAATAAAGGAAACGTGCACCATAGCAGTATTTACATGTGAGGGTCTTATATACATGTTTTTTTGTTTTTTTGTTTTAAAACTTAAACATACAATATTTAAAAGTTGTACAAAAACAAAATAAGTGTCTATAGTGATAGTAGTTATATATATATAATTCTATTTTTTATAAAAGGATAGAGTTATAGATTAATTTTCTAAAATGAGGTTACTTAATTATTTTAAAAGGAACAAGTATGTATTTTAAAAAGTAAAAATATATTTTGCATCAATTTTAATATGATAAAATATCTCATAATAGTGAACATCAATTTTCTTGACTGGCGATGTGGAATTTCATTGATAAAAACTAGAATCTTTTATCTAATTAAAAAGCTAAGAATAAAAATAAGACAGTCATTAAAAACAAAGTTCTTATTCTTAGTTTCAGTATCATGTAATAAATTTACTTTGTTTTAAGTGGAAAATGTGGTTAAAAATATTTTGGCATCATATAAAATTATCATTTATAATACAGGAGCTTGTCATTAATTTTAATTATTTTAATTATATGATAACATTTCTCATTTTATAGAAATTTTAAATTTAAATTATACTCATAATTTAGAGCTGAACTCGCATTCGGGTGATTATCAATTCAACTTGATGAATATCCTCCTTTTGTCTCCTTTACTAACACATTTATTTGAATCGTTTATCTCTAGTCCATGTAATGAGAATTTGAATATATTTGTTTCTCCATGTTTAACATTTTTAATAAAACAGTTCTTATATGTATAAACATTTATCCGTTTTTGCTTCTTCACTAAACACTGAATATTGAATATTAATACACAGTTTAATTGTTCATATACCTGTACACTTTGGTTTTACACAATATTATTTGATGTTCCGTGCATCTAATATTTCAATTCTCTTGATATGTAGTTGGAATAGTAGGTTTCTAGCTTTCTGCTCTAACTTTTCTGCCAGTTCCATTCCTATACTAAGGGATTCTTTAAAATTGCTCCAGTCTAATATCAGACGTGTAATTTCCATCTTATTGTTGCAGTATGTATTCCATTTTGCAGGACCACAGCTATCCAGAATGACTTTTTTTATATCTATAAAATATTTCTCTCTTATAGTGCTTAGTACAGGACAGGTGGTTATCATGTGTACTATGTCTTCACTTTCTGTATGGCACAGTTGACATGTTGCTTCTGTTGAGAAATATGTGAACTTATGTTTGTCTGATTGCAATATATAAGTTCCAGTCATCATTCTGGATTTCACAATGGATTTTCTTATCTCAATTCTGGGTTGATTTTTAGCTTCCATACATGTGCTGTTTTTCCTATTTCCAAATTATCTATGCAGACATATTTAAGACTGGTTTTATTGAAAGCATCAGATTTTAATTTATCATTCCAAAATTTGTGAATTTGTCTATTGATTTCTTCCTTCCATGCATTTTTTTGGGGTGTGCTATTTTGAAGTATGTTGATTGAAGGTAGACTGTATAACTCTAAAATGTTCAGTATTTTGCTGAAGAAACTTTTCTTGTTATCGAAATTGGTAGCTATCTGTCTGTTCTTGACATCTTTGATTTTGGTATTGTCACATGTTATAATGGAATATAGTAGTGATAGTTGCAGCTTCTATCGGCAAGGCTCCCAAAAACAACAGCTGTCAGCTTGTTGATTTTCTAAATTGCCAAAAACAACAGCTGTCAGCTTGTTGATTTTCAAGTTTTCAAGTTTTTTTTCAAGTTTTTATTAAATCAGGAAAATCAATACAAGTATAATGATGTCTTCCCCCACATTAACATGATATTACATCACATAAATAAATATATATTATGTATGACAAAATATCAAATCAAGGTTAAATGAATAAAATTACAAAGATTCAAAGCATAATTGTATGTAATGGCATATATTTTTTGTGTCATCAATATTTTGTGGGTTAAGTAAACTTATAATGGTTTCCATAACTTTTTCAGGGCACAGATCTTGTGAATTAAAATTTAGTTTATTAAATAGTTGTTTTCTATAATTTTCAAATTTTTTGCAATAAATAAGGAATGTTTTTCATCTTCTATTTGATTGCAGTTAGAGCATATTCTGTTTTCTCTCTTAATTTTTGGTCTGAAATATCTACCCTTTTAATCAAAAGAGGGTGGGAACTAATTCTTAATTTTGTAAGATTTCTTGTTATATTAGGAGAACATTTATAAGATAGATAATTTTGCAATTTAAATTCTTCTGAATAAATATTGGCATAGAAATGTAATTTATTGTCTTGTTCAATTGAACGTAATTTTTCTAGATTATGCAAAGTGTTATTAGAATGTTGGTTATTAATATTTTCCTTTAAGTTCTTTAAATTGAGATTATTGTCTGTTAAATTATATTTTTCAATAGAGTTAGAGATAAATTTGTGCCAAGATCTGTGTCCATCAGTATATAATGAATGATCTAATTTATATGTTTCACTAAGCAATCTGTCAGATGGAAGCTGTTTAAGTCGATCATAATATTTTAGGGCTAGGGTTAGTATATGATTCAAAGTAGGTTGTCTTCCTAATTCACACTTTACTGCCATATTTGAACTTCTCTTGTGAACTCCTAAAATATTTTTACAAAATTTATTATGAATTTTTTCAAAAGGTAATTTATCAATATTTGAGTCTTTTATATTGTAGTCACTAATCCATATTTCAGATCCATAAGTACTTATGGGTTTTATAAGAGTATCAAAAAGTTTTAATTTTAGTTTATGATCTATAGTATTGAATCCAAATGTCTTAGAATGCAGAGAAAAAAGTGCCTTTAGGCTTTGTTTGTATAAGTGTTCTGCAGCATGTTTAAAATTTCCATTAAAGTAAATGATAATACCCAGATATTTATATTTCTCAACAATTTCAATTTCTTTGTTATCATAAAAAAAATTAAATTTTTTAAAATCTTTTTTACCTTTACTGAAGATCATAATTTTTGTTTTATTTAAATTGACATTTAGCTTCCATCTATCACAGTATGTTTTTAGAGAATTTAAACAGCAACAATATCATTTAATTTTTCAATACGAAACCCATTGATATTCCAGCAGGCTAGATTTAGCATGATGATAATTATATATGTAAGTGAAAAATACAGGTATATACACTCAATAAACTCAGACTTCAAATACATGTTTGGTCAAATAATTAGATTTTATACATAAGATCTTCAAAAGAAAAGATAAGATGCTACTTGCATCATATTTATCTGTGCAGATAGAAAATATTTCTTGTATTAGGTATTTATAACGTTCATTACATACATGGTAACTGTAGTAAAAAATTTATAAACAGAATAAGAGAAAAATATAAAACAGTTCAAAAATGATATTTGAGTAATTAATTACCGAGTATCTCAAAATTTTATATGTACACTATAACATCTATAAACTACAATGTTGTTAACAAATTATATATTCAAAAGCCTCATAATCAGTTCACGGTCTCTGAACCAGTTGGGTTGACTAGATTCTGGAGGGACTAGTGGTCTTTGCTCACGGAAAGCATTCGCATTTGGACGATCATAAAATGAATGTTCAAAGTTAGCTGGCGAAAAAAGTCTGTTCGGCATGGTATGTTGAGGTGGTAAGTGGTTTTTGCGTGGAGTTGTTAATTGATGAATATTTTCAGATTGATTGTAGTTATGGTAGTCTTTTAGTCCAAGAACCGGATTCATGTGGGATTTTATTGCACGCACAAGTTCAAAATTTCCACTGATCGATAGGTGTACTCCATCAGTATGATAGTAACGGTGGTTTCTAACATTGATGTTGTGGTTTCGGACTAGGGATAGAGAGTTTGAAATTAGGGGTTCAAGCCTCGTGTTCACTATATCAACATCTTGGTTAAAAAGTTCTTCATTGAGACGATGAAATAAAGGAAAAATATGAATGTTAGTATTTGGAAATCTGTTGTTGACTAGATTCTTGAGAGTACTGAGGTGTTCTGCTGTGATATCTGGTGATTTATTCTGTGAAAGATCATTGCTACCAACCATGACAAGAATGTTTTTGGCTTGAATATCAGTTTGTTCAATATATTCATGGGCACCTTGAATAGTCTTTTTACCTCTTGGGAGAACGTGTACATTTACTTTTCTGTACCTATAAAGTTTGGATATCTATATCACTAATGGAAAGCTGAATACTAAAATTTATGATAAAAGGGATGATTTTTCATTTCCTATCGTTAATTATCCGTTTTTAGATGGTGACGTTCCCTTGTCACCATCTTACGGTGTTTATATATCTCAACTTGTACGATTCGCTCGTGTATGTAACAATGTTTTAGATTTTACCGAGAGAAATTTATGTATTACTAAAAAATTATTACACCAGGGTTTTCGATATCACAAACTAGTCAAAACATTTACTAAATTCTTTCATCGGTATAAAGACATCATTCGTAAATATAGCTCAACATGCAGACTTCTAATACGTTCAGGTATTTCACATCCAATTTTTTATGGAAATATTCTTTATAAAGCACAAAGGTGTCAGTATTCACCTCAGAAACTTACAAAACCTTTGAATAGACTTATTAAGAAGGGATATAATTACGATACTGTTGTCAAGTCATTAAAGATTGCATATTTTGGCGTTAATATTGAGTCACTGATAAGGTCTTTGCATCGGAACTAAACACATTTATTCTAAAAACAGTTGTTGGCATGACACGGGTTATGTTCTTCTCATATATATGTTATGATGGTATGATACTTAACCCCTAACGGGAAGGATTGTGCCTAATGTTCATATGATGAAATCATAATCTTTCAGTCAGTTTAATTGAAGTCTGGAGCTGGCATGTCAGTTAACTGCTAGTAGTCTGTTGTTATTTATGTATTATTGTCATTTTGTTTATTTTCTTTGGTTACATCTTCTGACATCAGACTCGGACTTCTCTTGAACTGAATTTTAATGTGCGTATTGTTATGCGTTTACTTTTCTACATTGTTTAGAGGTAAAGGGGGAGGGTTGAGATCTCACAAACATGTTTAACCCCGCCGCATTTTTGCGCCTGTCCCAAGTCAGGAGCCTCTGGCCTTTGTTAGTCTTGTATTATTTTAATTTTAGTTTCTTGTGTACAATTTTGCAATTAGTATGGCGTTCATTATCACTGGACTAGTATATATTTGTTTAGGGGCCAGCTGAAGGACGCCTCCGGGTGCGGGAATTTCTCGCTACATTGAAGACCTGTTGGTGACCCTCTGCTGTTGTTTTGTATTTGGTCGGGTTGTCTCTTTGACACATTCCCCATTTCCATTCTCAATTTTAATATTTGTTTACTGTGTTAGCTGTTCAATATTTCAAGTCGTTTCCTTGTTTTATGTTCAATTTGGTTTACGTGTACTTACGACGGATAACAACTACTGTACGTCCCTGCTAAATAAGTTCCCCAGATTAAGCGTCCAAAATAAAATCCTACTTACACATTACTAGTGAAACTATAAGTACTAGGAGTGTTGAAATAACTGTATTTTTAGACAGCCATTTTCGTTTTGTCATATCAGATCATAGGGATATACGAGTCTGGTTGTCTTATGTTATATGTTTGGATTTTTTAAAATATATAATACCTTTGGTGTTGTAGTATTGAGTGACATAAAGTCAAAAACAGGTTAACTATACATTGATTCTTTAATTTGGACGGAGTTCAGATATGAAAATGCGTTAAGGCATGTGTAGCAGTCTAAGCTACTGTCCAATTCAAGTTTTTCTCTTGTCAGATGCTGTAAAATTGAAAATTTATCAAGACCAGGACGTTTGCTTCGAAAATATGTAATTGTACTTTAAGTTCACAAGCAAATGTTATCAATTGTGAAGTTATAACCGTATGCAATACAATGTCGAAACTCTGCATCAACTCCACGTTTCAAACCCATACATAGCATGCAAGCCATTTGCCATAAGTGACGATCGGTAAAGCACTACAGATATCCTTTTATCCTGAAATAATATATCAAAGTCGCAAAAAGGTTGTATATATTTAAAATGTATCTTCCTCAAAAATATAACAGTACCACAGTATACATTACGGGTTATATTTTAAGAGAATGAAAACGCTCTAAGAAATGCGAGTTCAATTCAACCAGCAATTTCAAAAATGTGCAACTCTTTATTAATTTTTTGCCCATTTCAAAAAGAAAATATTGGGTCATATGCATAACACTTTATATGTGGTATTATGCAGAATCCGTAGAATGATTTTGATTAGGAATTTTCCGTTTTGGGTTTTACTCGGAGTTCAGTATTTTTGTGATTCTACTTTTTAAGAAAATATGAAAATTACATGCAGTTGTCGATGCCAACGCCATGGCTAAAACAGAAAAACGCTCAAAAGACCAAAGATTATTTTTGAAATTTTTGAAATTTATACTATATATTATAGTTCTCTAGATGAAAGAGAAATGAGAAATGAGAAAATTAAGGTAAAATCTGTCATTTAAAAATCGCCTCACAGATTCAAATAAGGGGATCTATGATCTACGTTTTGCCAGCAGCATCTATTTATTATAGAAACGCATTCAATCGAATATTGTATGAACTTCAAAGCGCAATTCAATAGAAGAAATAAAAATCCAGAAAAAACTTGCTTCAGTTTTGTTGTTTTTCAATGTGTTAGCCATTTTGAAACTTTCAGCTGTACACCCGCCGTCATATGGCGTTTACATATCTCAGATGATACGTATAAACGCTTGTATTTTATTTTCAAATCTTTGGAATAATGATGTTTCTTCTTGCTGAATGTTGCCTTTCACCTATTGGCAATGTAAGTATTGTCTAAATACACGTAATTCTGCCTCTCTTCCTATCATGATTTGGTTTCTACAATTATCTTTTTTAAGAATCTATATTATTCTGACCACTCATTCTTTTCACTTTAAAAGGAGCTATATAAATGTTCCGGACCATGTTATGAATATTTGGACTATACGCATATGGTTATGACCATATGGGTATATACTCATATGGTCCGACCATACGCGTATGGTCCGACCGTACGCGAATGGTCGGGGTAATTAACACTCTGAAACAGTTTATTTTGAATACTTCTAAACTCTTCATATGGTATGACCGTTCCTTAAAAATACGCTATCATATACATGTAGATCATTTTATTATGATATTACAATAAAGAGATTAACTGAATAAAATAAGAAGTTTCAAATAGTTAATTTTACTACTTAGTCAAAACTATAATAAACACATTTTATACCGATGTCCATTACCGATTTTTTATTACGACAAAAAATGTACGAGTGAATAGCAATATGTCGACTTGAAAAGATAACTTCCAAAAATTTCTCAATAAACTGTTACACAAGGAGTCACTGGCAAGGAACATATTTTATTTAAGTTTTGTGAATATGGTGTACTGTAGTCATATTACGATATTTGAAATCTAGAACTTCATAAACACCGTCTACACATCGGAATAACCCTAAACCTCGGCATCATTGCATGCAGCTACAAAGAAGGCTATTTTTTCACTTGCAATCAAAAGGTGTAACTGAAAAGGCTCGTGAACAACCATGACGTGCAAATGCGAAAAACAGATATGTTACCGTAAGCCTACATACAAGAATGTAATGAGCGATGAAAATTAACTTCGGCATCAATATTTAATTTTAACGTAGCCTTTAGATTAATGCATTGTCATGTAACCATCATTGTTTTTTAAGATAAATTTTATTGTATTATTGAAACGTTTGTAATGCATAATTGAAAAAACATACCTATATGTTCAAAAAACTGGTATGGTGCGGCCCGTTAATAACCATAGTAGTATATACTCATATGGTCCGACCATACGCGTATGGTCCGACCATATGAGTATACGCATATGATCCAAATACTCATTTGGTCCGGAACACAAAAATAAATGTATTGGTAAAATTGTTATACTTGCGTATTATTCCTTAATAAAGATGAACTCATCATAGATACCAAGATTTTAATGTTATGTTAATGCCAAAAGCGCGTTCCGTCTTCAAAAGACTCTCAGTGACGCTCGAATAAGAAATTGTTGAGAGGGAAAAATAAAGAACGAAGTTGAAGAGGGGGTTTACAGGGTGTTCGACCATGTACAACAATGTAGAATGTATACATACATGCGTTTTAAAAACGGAAATGTACACGATTTAAAAGACTCAAGCGCATTAACTCCGTCGACATTGTGTAAATCAACAAAAACCTCATTCTTATACAAGGAAAACAGGTGATTAACATATTTCGCAAATATTAAAAAAATAATAAGGAGTTCATGAAATTCAAACCAATCTCTTTCTTTGTTTTTATGGTAAATGATGAGTGTTTTTTTTTTTTTTTTTTAATAATGTGAACGCAATCTCTACTTCAACCCTGTGACAATTTAGTTCATAGCATTATTTGAAATGATTTTAAACCTGTATTTCCCGTTTAATTTATTTTATCAGATATCATACTATTTGTTTACTATCACATATGATGGTGTACATTGATCTTGTGTAATATGTGTTTACAACTAACATACAATAATCAAAGAAAATAGATTAAGTGAAATGAAAGTAAAAATGATTTTTGGGAAATGCCTGTCGAATATCTCATGATCTGTTCATACTAAGTGGGAAAATCGTTAGGAAATGGACAGTGTACAACATAAAGAATATAGACCGAATAATTAACAAGACGAACGTTTAAAGAGTTAATTTCACTATGAATTACAAAAGGTATGACATTAACATTAAAGAGCATTTGTAGCTGCGACATATAAATGAAAATTAAAGTCTGATTTGTTTTGGTTGAATCATTAGGGTCATTCGCTTTTAGCAGCAGGTTTGGTGCAATTTTGTCAAAATAACATAGGAAACATCGCTTATAAAGAATCCACTTGCAAGGGAATAATTCGACATCACTTAATCCGTATTCATGTGAGCTTAAATTTCAATCCCCTCAGGGAGAGATAGACTACTAATGAATTAGGCATGTTCAGTTAGTTGAAGGAATATACTTTCAGTATTGAAAGTGAAACAAGGGTGTAATCTATTTGAATGACTGATTAAATCATCAAAAACCTCATTCTTATACAGGGAAAACAGATGATTAACATATACTGTTAACCTATACTATGAAATCAAACAAACCATGATTAATTGGTTTGCATAAGTTCGCTATCTATTTTTATCTATATTCCCGGTATGTTGATATCGAGTTATATGACCGTAGACAGTCTTCCGATGTTAACAATTTCACAAATTAACTAAATTCACACTATTGAAGGCTTTTACTTATGCTAAGCCTCTGATTTGTTATTGTAATCATACTTATCATGAAGTATTCACACTTATGTAACGGTAACATGTTTCAGTTGAGAACTATTATAACTTTTTTTGTTCTTTTAGTACATTTTTGAACTTTTATTCTATGGAATTATTGAGGCATTATTACTAATTGTAGAGTACTGGGCACAACCGTTTTTGCAAGCAAAGCCAATGACTATTGTAGTGACGATGATGTCGATAAGGGTTCTGACGATGTCGTGAATGTTATTCCAAACATTAACACAAACACACAAACAATGCTACCTAATAGAAATCACACCAAATGTTCTAGTACTCTGGTATTTGCTATTGGCATTGTGTTAACGATAATTATATCTGTAACAACGCTTGTCGTTAGCTTAACTGGTAAGTCTGTATGGTATATATATTCAAGGAATTGTATATTTAAATATTTAAATAAATATACAATTCCTTGATATATTGTATATGATGATGTATATACTACGTTGGACATATGTAATTTTATCAACATGTGGCAAATAGTTCCACTGAGATTGTCGCAACACGGCATGCAAAAATACGCTACCATATGCGGTCAAAAATGGATGTACGCTGTTGGAGATTGCATATACTCATGAGATTCTTATATTTTCTAATATACCAAATAACCTTGAGTGGTTCATACGTTAGTATATTTCTAGCTGCCATTGCCGCTTTGTTTTAGAACGATATACTTTGTATATTATGCAAATGTTAGGGATCTTCGAAGAACATAATCAAACTTTTATCTTTACTTATATGAAATAACAAAACACGATTGAATGTGTAATGTTTTATATGAATAAAAACAAATTCTCTACCTGATAGATCATATCAATGCTACTCAGAATGCTCCTGCTTTAAAAACAGAAACTGCATGGCAAATATGGCAAGGGTGTGCTAGTGTTTAAATTTCAGTCCTCTAACAGTAAAATCAGATTAGAAAGGGTAGTAACTTATAAAATACATGTATAAAAATTTGATAAAACTCAAAAACAACACTACAATAAATGTTGCGTCAGAAAATTATATAACATAGTACATATGTACAGACTTTCAAAGAAGAACACTCACTATTGTTTCAATGTAAATTAAAGTTCATATGTTAGATACTTGAAGAGGAATTTATTTTGTTTCTGTATTTAAAATGCATGTAATCAATCATTATAATCAAAATTATACATGTGTCTTGCATATACTATGCATGTAGATTATGTACCTTGAATATCATCAGTAAAATTCCAAATCGAAATTTTGAGGTCAAAATGTTAATTACGACTCCTTAATAGATATAGGTATAAGAACCCCTATCTAAGCAAAAGACTTGTTCATCTCATTTACCAATAGAGAAACCTTAATTTGTTCTCTTATCTTTTAGACGAGAAAAACAATAGTTTTCATTCAAAAGAAGATATTTTAAGACTATCGGATCAGTTAAATATGATATCATCAGAAATGAAGAGTTATTGTTTACCAAGAGTTGAACCAAACATATATGAAAAAGTTTCCAATGAGTATCTTTACCACGTTCTACAAGAAGAAAACAAAAGATTGAAAGATATACTACAAAAAGAGAAATCAGAAAAAGGTAAGAGTTATTTTTGATTATCATGATTATATCTGTATACCTTAAAGACGGTGCATAAATCTGAATCGGAAATATAATGAAACTGATGATGTGTTTATGACTTGCTAAAGTAACTAGAATGGTGTTAATTTCAAAACATCTCAGTACGACTCACCTAAGCTGACTCATAGGTTCGGCACTAAAAAGCTGGAAAAAAAATCATGAAGTGAAAATTTGATTAAAACATATGTTCAATATCCAAAAAGTGGAATTTACATTTTGGGAATGAGCTACCATGGGAATACATTTGGGAAACCTTGAATAAGAATTTAGCTAACAGGAAAACTAAACAACTTCAATGGAAGTTACTACATAATATAACTTACACTGAAGAAAAATTACAAAAAATGAATCGCTCAAACGGGAAGTGTCACTTTTGCAATGATAAAGAATCTCTTTTTCATCTTTTTATTTATTGTAAACTGGTGGAAGACGTTTGGCGGGAAAGTTTTGAGAAAATATGGGAATTTTGTTCATAATTAAATATTGAAAAATTACAAAACTCGGAAACAAGTATAATATTTGGGGTCATTAATGCAGATGCATCTTATACCCAAATTTTAGATACGGTACTTCTAATCACGAAATGGGTTATCTGAAAAACTAGAAATATCGCAAAATATCAAAATAAAGGGATAAGTAAAGCGTTGATTTTAAATATGATAAAACAAGAAATGCAATTTTTGCTCAATTATTTTAAACCGAATACGAAAAACGAAGCCTTTTCTATTATGTGTGACATTTTTTGTATATAATATACATTTTGTGTGGTCAGGTCAGTGCAATGACCTCTTTGATACTGATTGAATAATAATATGTATACTGCTCTCAACTCCTTACATGTAATTTCTATTGTGTATGTAGTTCAGGTTTATCATCTAATTGTAACCAGACATGTTGTATCAACAGGTTCATTTTATAAACAAATATTTACTCACAATATCTTTGAAATAAAACCTTTTTGGAAATCAAATATCATTAAATAATCCATTTTTTTTTTTATGAATGAACTACTGTAACACATACCTTTAACAAATCGCACGTGGTAAATGATCACATGACCAGAATTTAAATGTAATTGAAATTAACATAACAAAAGACCTAATGTACGGTAACTTTGAAACTGCTTAATAAATACAGGTAGCTTTTGTGAGAAATAAATAAAGATACAAAACATACTTTATTTTAAAAAATTATATATGGTGAGAGGTAAAGATTATATAGATCGATAATGATTGCAGGTACATGTACATTTGTACAATGATAGATAATATTTTTAAAGGTTGATGTTAATAATTTATAGTGGGAGTTTTTTTTTCTCATTTGCTTTTTCCCCGACAAATGAGACTGTAACAATTTGGGCCCCCTTAGTTGCTCCCCTGGGCAACTGAGGGTTGATGTAACAGGCGATTGTTAATAAAATATGTTTTATATTAAAAAAAAAAAATATATCAAATTATAAAAAAAAAAAAATATCCAATTGTTTCAGTAAAACAATATCTTTACAAAAAAATAACAAATATGCCGTGCTCAAAGCAAAGTTCTAAACGGAAAGTCCTTAGGCAAATGGCAAACTCAACAGCTCAAACATAACAAACGAATGGATAACAACTGTCGTATTTCAGACTTGGTACAGACATTTTTTTTATTTCGAAAAGACGAATGAACCTGGTTTTATAATTTGTTAAACCTCTTACTTTTATGACAGTCGCATTAAATTCCATTATATTGACGTCACAATAAAGCAAAATTCGTAAAATATGTTTATGCTTGCAGAATTCTGCAAAATTTATGACATTTTTCGGATAAATTAACATTGACGCAACACTTCACCCACAAAAAAAAATTCTGAAATATTCTTTATACACTATAATAAAAAAAACAGTTCTTATAATTATCAATATGTATAAATAGTTTTAAACTTTGATAGCCACACTTTATATACACGTTACACAATCACACTATTCCTCATACATTACCCTTACACCATGCACCGTCTACCATTGTATCATATGCCATACACCTTTAAACCATACACGTTGTTTTGGGAAGTTTACACCATCCAAGGGCTGTAGTAGCTAAATATGCAGTTTCTGTTTCACAAGATGGTCTTAAGTAACTAATTCTAATTTTTGAAGTGGTGTAGTATTTTTTAAATTTACAGTTTTTTTATTTCTTTTATCGTTTTCGTGCTGTTATGTTTCATTTGTCCGTATCAAATTTAATTGACGCGGTATTTATGCATCCCGCTATCGTGTTTTTGGCTTTGGGCGCTTGGTTAGTCTTGGCGTGTGATACGAACACACAAGTTTTTAAAGGGTTGTTGAAATTTGATCACACTGATATTTCTATTCTACTTGTTTTGTAAAAGAAAATTTGTGTTTGCCCTAACCTATCTACCCAAAATAAAAGCTGCATACTCAATATCTTTTACTGTTCTGATGTAAACACTTTTTAATCAGATAGGCATGAAAACTAAAAAAAACTTCTGACATTTCCATTATTCTTTGCTGAAAAAAAGAAAATGCTACCTACCTTCCCACTGTCTCTACCATTGGGTTGTGTTTGGACAAACCAAAATATTGTCTTCAAGTGTGGCCAAAATCGAGAAATTGTTTGCTATATACGGTTTGTACATTCAACTACAAGCATATTTTTGTCTAGGTCTGTGCCAACTTAACAATTAAGATGAAAACATTTATATCTGCGTTTGTGTCAATTTCAAGCACTTAATTTATTTATATGTGCGTCTTTGTTAGGCATATTTGTATTTTTGTATGAATTTTTAAGTCAGACATTTTTGTATGAATTTTTAAGTCAGACGTGTTTTAATATTGGTATTAAAGTTTAACAGCTTGGTTGCTGGATCCCAATTATTGTCATATTAACCTAGTATGTGTGTTTGGGTTGCTCGCCAATTGGTTTTAATATAAAAGTTTAACGCGTCATTGTCTTTGAAATATGCCTGTACTAACTCAAAAATTTGACAGTTGTTTTTCTTTGGTTGATAACGCTGAATTTTTCATTTTGTATGGAATTCTTCCGTTTGGAATTAACCTTTGATTCTCCGTATTTTTGTTATACATTTTTCTAGAATATCAGGTGTTTCGCTTTGTTGTCCAAATCGAATACTGGTAATATATTTACGAAATTTACTATGAGAATGCCACATTAAATTGTAAATTGTCGCATTGTCCTGCTATTGAAGGCCGTACATGGTACCTTTTTATGTTTACATTCAGTCATCATAGAAGAACTTTCGTGTCTAAAAGTTATTAGGTCAATATGTTTCAGAAAATTGTCTAGCAGTAGATTTTAATATTTTATTTTGGAATTCGAAACACTTGTGTTATCAGTGGTTACAATGTTTCCCTAAACGACAAAAGACATTTGCACGTCCCTACATGTTGAAAAACAATATCATTATACGAAAGTCAGTTGATCACATCACCCTGCACTTAAATCCACATAAAAGAAAGCTCTTTCTGTTTTTAAATTACATTCATAAAACTGGATACTTAGTTATTTATCAATTGATACAATTATTCAAGCAAATAGGGCATTATACTGTAGAATATTTATTTGCATATGATTACGTGACATTTAATTATGTCAGTGGGACTTATTTGTTTTTACAGATTTCATAACACATGCAGACGCTTATAAGAAAAGAATCAATCGAAAGGAGAGTCAAGAGTTATTGCACGTTGGTTGTCGGTTGGTTACAAGTACAAACCATCATTATAGTTGGGTTTTCGCTAATAAAAGCCTAACATTTGGCCGTACAGAAAATTTTATTACCAATTTAAAAATAAAAATATTGTATCCAGAAATACCCGATAATGATAAAATATTATTTGAATTTGGTCTAACAACGGTGGCTGATTATTTAAAAATGGATCGCCCAGTTATTATTTTCAGCGGTCAAAGATGTGTAGAAAGCCCAGGAATATGTCTTGGTGTAATAGATGACACGTTTTCAAAACTGAAAGGTCCTCATTTTGAACAGATATCTGATTATATTCAAGGACAGCTAACACTGGAACTTCATAAATCATATTTAGTTCTAACTTCTAACCATAAAAATATCTTTGTATCAAATGTGCTTAATATTTCATCTGAAGAGGAACTTTGGCCAGTTTTTAGATTTTACAATACACACCTTATTAATATATCACAAACAATTTTTTCAGAGAATAAATTGAGTTTTAATCTAACGACAGTTGACCCACATTTATTTGTTTCTGAAGACAACAATACTATAGCAAATTATAAATTGCAGCACAGTTCTGGGTGGCATATAAGCGTAACGTATCTTGAAATTACAGTTGCTATTATGTGTCCAGTTATTATTTTCCTTTTGAATGTTTTCTCTAAACCTATTGATATCTTACTTAGCATTGCGGTTATCGTTGTAGCGTGTCTTTTTCTTCTGCTTGTTATGTATTACCTCTACATGCATTTTTCCTTAATCTTGGTTTGGATAGTGGGTTTATGGCTTTTTTACGTACTTAAGGAACATAAAAATAAGACATTTGATTCAAATATAACAGATTTTATTATTGTTAGCATTTTCTTTTCTACTTACATTATGAGCTTTTTTAAAGCGATCAGCCATATCTATTAAGTGATATTCTATTGAAATTGCTTTTTCGTTTTAGGACTATAAAAAGTCTCTATTCACATTTGCGTAGTGAATCTTCTTTGATAAATCATTATATTCACCTAAACCACCATCAAAATCACTGAAATAGTTAAACCTTGTATCAGAAATATAGATATTCTAATTATCATTTGGGTTATGTATATCTCAAAGATGTAAAACAACAAAGAACTGATAAAGATTCTTCTGATTCAATAGAGGCAAATGTATACCTCCTGCATGGGGCACACTAATTTAAAAGATCACACCTGGTAAAAGAGTTATTAATTCTGAATAACATTTAAGAAAATTAAAATTATCCAGTAAAACTTTAATCACGAGGACTTTTGAATTCCCTTATAGTTATACACGAGTTTAAAATAATAGGATTTTCATTTTACAAATCACACCTGTACTGAATACTATAATAAATATGTATAATTTATATTATATTATATATCAAATTCTTGGTTTTACGAAACGAAGTTTTCAACGATAATGATAAAAAAAACAATTGTTCACTGAGTTATTAAGTACACTCGACTGACACCATAAATCTATAGGTATCAAGTTAGTAAAGAACATGTTCCAGTAACCATAAATAAAGACAACAGTATTATACGGCTATTTAAAAGTCATAAATCGTATGTGAGAAAAACATCAACTATAAGAGAAATCAAACGAAACTACAGAAACACTGAAGTGAAACAAAAAACAAACGACAATGCAACACTCACAGAAACGAACAAAATGATAACAACGGCTATTTTCCTGACTTGGCACAGGACATTTTAAAATGAAATGGTGGATTGAACCTGCATTTGTTGCAAGCCAAACCTCGCGTTTTTATGGCAATGTTAAATATACATGTACCACTAAAATGACAACATTACATAACAGGAATACAGTACAAATAAATGCAAGAACATTCAGGACAGCATAATACACAAATAAACAATACAATAGCACAGTTCGACATGATAGTTCGTCACACGACTGTACCAACGCCACACAAGTGAAGTCACAGGAAAATTTCAAAAATATATCTGAAAACCATTTAATAGAGGGGCGAAATATACCAGAGGAACAGTCAAACTGATTCATCGAAAATAAACTGACAACGCCATGGCTAAAAATAAAAATACAAACAGACAAATAATAGCAAAAAAGACACAACATAGAAAACTAACGACTAAGCATAACCTCATCAAAAACAGGGGTTGATCGTAGCTGCTCCACATGTGGCATCCGTCGTGTTGCTCATGTTATTACAAATCTGGTAAGTAGTCTAATTCGGTAGGTCACATTCGTGGTAAATAGGAAAGTGGATTATAATTACGACATAAGGAACATATCTGATATTTGAATAATGGTTAAAAAATTCTAGGTTTTTAATGTACATAATGCATTGTGTACATAATATTATATAAATTCATTTAACTGATAACTTGATTTATTACATGATATTGTTTTCTAATCATACCATAAATTATTCTTTTGATCGTCTTGTTTTATTTTTATTTTAAAGGTTAAACACAATGTTTATTTATATATGTTTAAGTTTTTATAAATGTGGTATAAATGATTATATTATGTTTATTGTGAAATTTTTGCTTCATTGCTATATTAAAACCTTTTGGATTGTTTATGTTTAAATTTCTTGCCATGGGAAATATCTGTTGTTTAAAAGAGTTCCTTAATTGATGAAATATAATAGATAGACACAGAAATTTATCAAGGTTGGCTACATGTAAGACTTGGTCGAGATTTTATAGATCGGATGACCAAAGCCATTTTAAAATGTTTTTGTTTTGTATTTTGTTCTGATGTTGTTCTATTACATAACTGTACAGAGTAAGGGGAGGGATAAGCGCCAACAAATATATGCATCCCCACCACATTATGTATGTATCTAGGCCAAATCAGAAGTATGTAATCAGTGGTTGTCGTTTGTTGACGGTTTTTTAGTTTATCATTATTAAATCCATTCCGATCGTTCATTGTCTTTCGTGATATTTTTTACACTTTTCATTTTAAGGCATATCCTCGCTTAATATGCGATACGGCTTTTGTTCATTTTTGAATGCAGTTTGGTAACCTAAAGGTGTTAACTACTACGTCAGTTGGTCTCGGAGTTGTCTTATTGATAATCGAACTTAATTTAAATTTAAGTATATCACGCAGTTTGCAAATGTTGCCAGTTATTTCTAAATACATATCCTATAAACAGATATGTCACTTACAATAGTGCAACAAATGGAAGTTTGAAAAGACCTTGACTGGCTTTACAGCCCTTGCACGGTCGGAAACACATTTACAATAGTGAACCAAATTAATAACACAATGTTGACTGCTGTACCACTGATTTTTTTGACATGTTTTCCTATTATGTCTTTTTTACTTTTTTTTAGTTCATTCAAAAATTAACGTTAGTTTCACAGGAGGAGTTTAAATACACACTCTATATTTCTGATGACAATAATACAATAGTAAATTTGATTTTAAAAACGGGCACAATATACTGAAACAGAAACTATTAAATAGAAAATAGCATCAATCATATTGTAGTATAATCAATTATAGTAAACAATAATCTGAAGATTCTTTTTATCTATGCTTGTATAAATAACAATTCCATATATAATTTTATATATAATAAGCAAGCAGCAAGTAATCATATCAATGTAATCGAAAAGTAATGGAATGGTATGATACAGGTTATGTTCTTCTCAAGTACTTCACGGACTCGGACTTCTTTTAAATTGAGTTTTAATGTGCGTATTGCTGTGTGTTTTTCTATATTGGCTGAAGGTAAAAGGGATGATTTGAGAAGTTGCAAACTATGTTTAACTCATCCGCAGGTCTTTGTTAGGCTTGTATGATTTTTAAATTTTAGTTCATGTTCAAATTTCGGAGTTTTGTATGACGTCCATTATCACCGAACTAGTACATGTTTTTGTTTAGGGGTCAGTTGGATTTTCTAGCTGTGTTGAAGACCAATTGGTGGCCGTCGGCTGTTTTTTATCTTTGGTTGGGTTGTTGTCTCTTGACAAGTTCTCTATTTTCCATTCTTAATTCTATAGAATCAATATTTGATAATAGACATACATAAATCTATCATTTGAGACAGGAAGTGACCTTCGATAAACCAGAAGTGTCTAACTCTGTTCCTTTATATAGACAAAAGTTCTTATTCAAACCCAAAAGGGAAAGCTGTGGATAATGTTGCAAATAGAATGTTCAATATAAGCGATGCTTTTATTACACACTTTGACTGTTGCTGCATTCAAGTGTACTAGTTTCTCGTCAACCCTTTACCAATTATTAAAAAATGTCAGTTGCTTTTGTCTAAAGTTAAAAAGCTATCATTTTGTTCAGATCAAAACTTTCAAAAGATAGAAACGCAGTAAACTTTATATGTGAATATCTTTTTGTACAAGTATTTGAATATATATCGTCTAGCAACATATAGTGAGTCAAGTAGACAAGAGTGTGTGTACGTTTGCGTTAATTTCAAGGCTACATGAGGGTATTACATTGCCAAAACGACTATACACTCAAAAACAAATAACGTAGATGTAAGCAGATATGAACAGCAGTGTTTTACAAAAAACAAGAGAAAAACTTTAAGATTCAATGTTAGAGTGTTCACGTCGATATTTAGGATGATTATACTGGATGTTTGTTTCAACTTGACCTCACAATTAACTTACAATGTTGTCATTATTTTCCGTTTTGGAGACAAAAAAATGGCAAATATGTACTACAAGCAAATGTATTTATTTTTGTTTCAAACAATCAGTATTACACATGAACTTGGAATGACGAAGGATCAGAGTCATTTTACATATAATTGACACCATCTGTCAATATTGTAAACATTATGACTCAAAAATGATAGGAAATGAACGAGAGAAAACACATTGTTCAATATAATCTTACCAAATTGTATCATCTATAAAAATCTACTCGGTTACAGCAAAATGGTTTAGTCAACGTTGTATGTTAGTCGAGTAAAAATATTGTTGATATTTCCTTATATTAGCCATAGCCTTGTTTAGCGTTGCGTTTTGGTATTATCAAATATCTGTTTCGTAAAAATGTTAAACTTGCGAATCGTAGATTATCTATTAGACGAGGAAGTAAATAGTTTAGTTTATTTGTCACCTTATATATAATCCAGGTAGGAATTATCTATGGAGTATAACAACGGGTAATGTAATCATATCAAAGTATTCATCTTTTTTCTTAGATTTAAAAACATAATGAACATTTTATGGTTTAAAAAGCTACTGTATAAACGGTGTTTACTAAATGTTATATCTTTTGTTTAGTTACAACTTTGATATAATTTTCAACTCAACCCATACTATGTAAGTTCATTCAAGCTAATTATGATATTGTCTATGCTGTTGTCCTTGCTTTATTGTGCGCCATTCGTTTTATCTATCATTAGTGTTATTGTGAAGGTGTCGTGAATTGCGAACTATTTTTACATTCCGTTGCCAGCATATCAAGTTTGTTCTTACATCTTCAAACATTCTGTATGAGGGGTTTATGTGAATTATAAATATACAAGTTGATGCGATGTTACAGGGTTAGTGGTTCCTATTACGGTTTCCTTGATAAATGTTTGCTGCTCCAAAGGAAGTTTTAAACCTAAGAGTTCCAAGTGGTAAAAGTATAATTATCCCTTTGAAATCCCGTCCTCCTTTCCCCGATATATTCCGATGATCGTTATGACAATGAAACCCTCCTTTCTCCGAATTCACCTATTGTATTAAACATATTACTAGGATTGTACTTGTTGATATTCGTGTTGCTCAGTCTTAAGCTTTCTGTGTTGTGTTTTGTATACTGTTGTCTTCTGGTATTTTTCTCTCTTTTTTTGACATGACATAGTTAGCTTATTTCTGTCGAATCAGTTTGAATATCACTCCGGCGTCTTTTTTATTGTTACTTTTTTTCCACCTTTATGATGCGCATTTATTCAATAACGAGAAAGACCATATTGAAGAGACTTTCACCAATAATTGCAGATATTTAAACATGACATGTTATTTGTAAGTCCGTCCAGATATTTCTAAATAAAGGGAAAACATGTCCCATCATTGATGTATTTGATTTGACCTCGTAATAAACTTGAAATCGTACTGTATAAATATTTGATGGACAGCATCTGTTTTATTCAGATTCCCTTGACTTAACTCTTTCAAAAGACGATGTTATACTTGTTCTTATTTGGTAAATATATATAATTTTCTTTTGATATAATATTTATCAAAGGTACCAGGATTATAATTTAGTACGCCAGACGCGCGTTTCGTCTACACAAGACTCATCAGTGACTCTCATATTAAAATATTTATAAAGCCAAACAAGTACAAAGTTGATGAGCATTGAAGATCCACAATTCCCAAAAGTCGTGCCAAATACAGCTTAGGTAATCTATGCCTGGGATAAGAAATTCATAGTTTTCGGTGGAATTTCCGTTTTGGAAAAATATTTTACAAGATAAAAAAATTGTCAAACATTGATCTGTGGATATTCCTATAGGCTGATAATTCCTTTGAATAAAAAATCATAGTGAAAAAATGACGTTGTACAGGTAAATGTCTTTCGTAATACATATATGTATGATTTACCGCTTTTGACCACCTGTCGTTAAAAGAATTGAAACACAGAATTTTAAGGTTTCTCGGAAAATTATTCTAATATTTCAGCTTTTGCTACGAGCGGAATATGATCACTGATTTTTTTCTTTTGATCTTAAGATGTTATATACTGATTGACCACTGTAATAACTGATACTACTAATTCCAATACCATTTTGTGAAAATGCATTATAAAACGAGTTTATCTGTCTCCTGATTAAAGACGTCTTACATTTGACTTTCTGTGAGGTTCTACCAAAGGTGAGTACCATACAGACCGTAAAAGTAGGGTAAATTTCCTAATGTCAATAAAACTTTTTTAAATTATAAAAGATAACTTTGCTTTTGCGGGACAATTTGTGTCTGACGTTCCCGTATAATCAACCTATTCGTATAGCAACGGGGATAAAAAAAAACAACTTTATTTACAATGTATATCCGTAGATTAGAACGTAGATTACTTCTAATGTGTAGCTTTAACAAATTAATTTATAAAGCCGTATTAGGGAAATTGGCACTACGTACTGGCACTGTATCATTTTCAAACTATGCGAAGCAACACAATTGGTTTATTTTGAATCTAATTTCCTTTAAATCTATTTTAGAACAGTTCAGAAACCAGTTGATGTAACGAACGATTTACAGAGTACAAAAAATGGAATGTAGTGACGTTAAAGCCGCTGAATTTTCTACAACACTATAATGTTAAACACTTGATCCTGTCTACGAAAATGAATTGGAGATGTATTGGTATTGTTATGACAATTATTCTATCTATATCGACACTTTTCGTTACCTTAATTTGTGAGTAATTGTTGTATTTTGTTTACTTTCATTTGGGTCTTGAATGCAATGCATTGATTTATTTTAACTGCGACTTTGAGAGGAAGAACAGCATTAAGAGTATTTATTATCGAGAAGGTGTAATAATTGTTCTCAATGAATCCCCCTATTCCTACTCTTGTTTTATCTCCCCTACCAGGTTTTTCAGATACTTGGTAAACAAACTTTTATTTAGAAAGGTAACTGAACAAAGTTGTATGAATAATTGACTAGATAAACTGAAAAAAAATCATAAAAGGATTTACTACCAACAAATAGACTAAATGTTTGTGGGATTTCTTTAATTTTCGCCCAAGGATTAATTGGTACATAGCAGTAAGATAGACATGACTACTCTTGTTAATGGCCCGATCATGGATGACGGATGACCTGTGGTCCTCCGCTTCACCCACGTAGCTCATACCTTCGTATTGCCTTGCTTTGCGCTTGGTGATCTCCGAATAATCTTAGTTTAACCCCATAGATTAAAATTCATATCTATCAATTATGCTATTTAAATGCATCAGTTTACTAAGTGACTGGGTTGAATTGCACTTGAAGCACCTAATCAGACTTTGTAATTAAACGAGAAAAATACTGGGGTTCCCAAAATTTGATGAATCAGCTTTCTGTTTCTTGTGTGTCATTCCCTTAGATAATATCTAAGTACAAATGACCACCTTGCATAACAAAAACGACAAATTTATAGCTGTTTAGATAACAAAACTGTCTGAAACAATAAAATGTTTCCAAGAGAGAGTTCAGTAAAAATAAGAATGCACGACAATCTAGCTTCCAGTGTATAATGTCTAACCAAGAATGTGCCGTAATGCTAACAAACAAAGGGAAAAATTTATTGTAAACTGTATTGAGAGTAAAATATCCATCGCAATTAATGTAGAGCTGATAATGGCTTTGATTTATTGATATTTTTTCCAAATTGATTCATACATTTTTACACAAATAATATGTATGTATCAATCATCTAATCTTACAACTACAGGGCGGTTCTAACAGATATTTGGGAATTCAATGTGTCGCCGAATATTAAAAACCAATAAGAATGCAGAGTGTTAGCGCATGACGGTTTCGATGACATTCCGTTTCTTAATTATTAATTCATTCATTCAGTATACTTTTAAAGCCGGAACTGTTAACTGCAACATATATGCATACATTAATCTCTCCAATAGAGATTTAATATTTCGCATATTATACATTAATCTCTCCAATAGGGATTAATTATCCAGTCAACTTAATTATATATTAATCTCTCCAATAGAGTTTAATTATTGTAACAAATACTGCAACACTTATCTCTCCAACAGAGACTCTGATCAGTAATACAGAATCCACTTATTCATTATATTGCCTGATAACAGTCGTAAACAGGTTAACGTGAGAACCTTAAGATAATGTCTATGAAAAACAGACACATCAAGTCTCGTGATGAAATCACCCATTATTGCATACCAGAAACACAAGAACTTGAAAGAATAAATAAACATCTTCTAAACTTAAAAAGAATGTAGTAGATTAAGCTATATCACAATATTCGCAATTTAATATAAAGAAAACAGAAAGATGATTCACTGAGTGTCGTGCCCCAGAATTTTCGTTTATTTTTATCATGTTGCTGTAAGGCTAGGGTACCTGATGAGGATAATGCCTAGGTAATATAAAACCTAAACCGAAACACCAGGTGAAATTACATCATCAAATCAATTATTTCTTACAAATATCTATGCGTATATGATTTTACTATTGAAGTAATAATAAATAGATACTTGCCTACATGGTTTGGTTCAAAACGAAACTAATTGTTATATTGACAGACTATTTCAAATATTCAAATACATGAAAATAAACTATATATGTATTGAATGATACGATAGGTCACTGATTCTCTGAAGATATATACTGTTACAAAAATAGAAGAGTGTGTCCTAGAGATAATATTGAGATGTTTGGATTGCTTAAGGACTCGTTATTCAACATCTCTGAAGATTTATGTTGTTACAAGAAAAGGAGAATTGTGTCTTAGGAGTTGTATTGAGATATTTGGATTGGTTAAGGACTCGTTTTTATTTAAACCGAATAAATCTCAGCATATTTTGTTAAGTAAACACGATACCATGTTTCAAGGTCATACCAGACTATTGTTTTCTTGCTGTCTAACTGTCCCTCATAATGTCCCAATCAATCAATCTCAACGATTTTAATTACAAATATAGGGTTAACTTTGATTTAGGACATGCAATTCACGATTTATTTTTCAAGTGATTTAATTTAGGAAAGAAGTTCTGCAAACTGTTTAAAGGCGTTCATATACATAATGTTGAAACATTGATTTGCATTGAAAGCTTGACTTCTTTTTAAATTGTATTTTTGAGTTTACTTTACTTTAAAAACTTGAATATTCTGCGACTTTCAAGCAATGGTTACAGTTTGACTGAGCGTAGATTTGCATGGCGGGTGATGCATTGATAGCAAAACATATTAATTGTGTCGACGTACCTGGTCTCGCATCTTAAAGAGTTCATATGATTACCTGTTCTAACTCAACGTATAAAATCTGATTGTTGGTGAATTCATTTGACTAATTTATTGACGTATACAAATCAAAATTTTCAGATCCCATCATCGTATTGTAGCACAAACAACATCAAGAAAAAATAGATGCATATGCATGTTCTAACATAAATATTCATTCTATATATTTCAGGTTTCAAATATGTTTATGGTAAGTACAAACACGTTGGGAATATGCTAGACTTGTTTTGAGCTTGCTTTTGCTGTGTATGTTTCTTTTTTCTTTTTTTTTAAGCTTTTTTTTATTGGTACTTTTCTTCAATTTCCTTATTTTATGCAGTAAAACCTGTTTGAAGAAACCATATAGAGGAGAAATAAAACGTGTTCTCATAAGACAGATGGTCTTTTTGTACAGGTTAAATCTATATAAAATGCATTATAGAGGGACATATATACACTTGGAAAAAAGTATTGCAACACCTTGAATTTTTAAAACTTGAAAAAATCAGCCTCTTTTTTTGGATGGAATATGATAAAATATTTGTAAAATAATATTGAACCATATAGTTTATGGTATCTATTTACCGGATTTGTAATCACATAAGCAACACGACGGGTGCCAATGTGGAGCAGGATCTGCTTACCCTTCCGGAGCACCTGAGATCACCCCTAGTTTTTGGTGGGGTTCGTGTTGTTTATTCTTTAGTTTTCTATGTTGTGTCGTGTGTACTATTGTTTTTCTGTTTGTCTTTTTCATTTTTAGCCATGGAGTTGTCAGTTTGTTTTAGATTTATGAGTTTGACTGTCCCTTTGGTATCTTTCGTCCCTCTTTTATGATAACATTGGCATTTAAACGAACAAAAAAATGAATGAAAAAAAAATGTTTTATCTAACCACAATTTTAATAACAAAATGAACTTTTTTTGTACAAAAAAATGCATTTTACAACTTTTACTGTAGTCGAGCTTTACAATGTCAGACATTTCAAACTTAATCTTAAGATTGTTCACATCATGGTTGATCGTTATACGCCAAAGAATTAGTACTTTGTGAGTAGCCTCCATTCAAACGGATAAGGGCCTCTTAACGCGTTCTAATTCCTGCCATTAATCCACTAATTTGTTTCTAAGGTAGCAGCAACCATATCTGATGAAGATCATTGTTTATTTCATGACGTGTTTGAACTGGGGTGTCCTTTCGCGTACTTTACGCCCAATAGTGTCCCATATATGCTCAATATGCTTCAAATCCGGGCTATGATCGGGCCAAGGAAGATGAACCGAATTCCATTGGAACAATGGATCTTCCTCCACAATGCTAATTTCCAATTTTGGCGAGCTCTGCACTTCATTTGATATGGACAACTGTGTGTCTCTTCGTAAGCAAAGGTCCCCGAAATGGTCTTATCACACGATAACCAGTACCGATGAGTCGATCTCGAACAGTTCTTGTTTAAAGGCTCCTGTATGGCCACCACTCTCTTTTTTTAATTGTATTGTATGCAATGGGTTCATTCTGACCAACCTTCATTATGCTCGATTTTCCCTAGCAGATGGTATAGGGGGTCTTCTTGATCTCGGAAGGTCTTAAACATCGTTTGTTGCCTGATTTTTATTCTCAAAACGACTTTCAGAGGAATAGTGGTGACCAACAATGCGTGCAGTTGTCACAGCGACATACCTACTTTTCTTATGCAGATAATCTTTCATGTTGCTACAGTTAAGAGTTGTGGATGACCAATTACATGGTGTCAATCCCTTAACTTTATAAGCTTGGTTATCTAAAGTGTTGAAAACAATGAGGATAAAAACATCTGTTTTGTTGTTTACGGGTCCAGTAGCTGCATATGCAGATCAAAACTTTTAGAGTCAATATTTATTGATTAAACATGGGTGATATGTATATAATGTTTAACTAGTTCTATTTCAACAAATTATATCACAAAAAAATAAAGAGTGTTTTTTCTAATTTCAATTTCAATTTGGTGTTGCAATACTTTTTTCCATGTGTATAGTTAAAGGTCTTATAATCCAGTTCTTTTATTAAAAAAGTAGTTAAACATTAAGAAAGATTGCCTTGCATACAGAATGAAGTGGATGATCATTTTCCATCATTAGTTTCATGATATAAGACTGCTGACATGGAAGCTATCATACCAATTGGTAAAGGTACCATTGCTGGTGGACTGATAGTTACTGAGGGTATTTCCATCCGAATAGCCAGTACTTTGATACTTTTGTACTGGCATGAAAATATGTATTTTGAAGTCATCCCTTTGAAATGTGTTGGTTGATCATAACGGAATATCTATGTCACAAACTACCATGCTTATGTTGAATTTGTCTTAACCACAATTCTGCTCTCTGTTACATGATTAAGCCATAATAAAATCAACCGTACTAATTCTGTTGCACCAGATGCGCATTTCGACAAAACATGTTTCTTCAGTGATGCTCGTGGCCAAAATATTTTGAAATCCAAAGCTTATATAAAAGATGAAGAGCTATAATCCAAAAGGTCCAAGATATATAGTCAAATTCGTGAAAGGAATCAGAGCTTTGCACGAGGGAGATACTTTCTTTAATTTATAATAATTTCTAATATTTTGTAACAGCAAATTTTAATAACACAAAAAAATCCGTATTTTCATGCCAGTACCGAAGTACTGGCTACTGGGCTGGTGATACCCTCGGGGACTAATAGTCCACAAGCAGAGGCATCGACGCAGTGGTAGTAATAAAATCAACGGTACTAATTTTGTTGCACCAGATGCGCATTTCGACAAAACATGTCTCTTCAGTGATGCTCGTGGCCAAAATATTTGAAATCCAAAGCTTATATAAAAGATAAAGAGCTATAATCCAAAAGGTCCAAGAAATATAGTCAAATTCGTGAAAGGAATCAGAGCTTTGCATGAAGGAGATACATTCCTTAATTTATAATGATTTTTAATATTTTGTAACAGCAAATTTTAATAACACAAAAAATCCGTATTTTCATGCCAGTACCGAAGTACTGGCTACTGCCTTGCACAACTTTTTGGAATTTTGCGTCCTCAACGCTCTTCAACTTTGTACTTGTTTGGCTTTAAAACTATTTTTATCAGAGCTTCACTGGTGAGTCTTTTGAAGCCGACACTCGAGTCTGGCGTATTAAATTATAATTCTGGTACCTTTGGTAACTATTGTAAGACTTATTACCGGATTTATATTTAAAATACCATTGAGACGGATGCCACATATTGAGCAGGAAACTGTTACCCTTTCTGGAGCAATTGCGTATACCCAAGGTTTGTTGGTGAGGTTTGTGTTAAATCTCTTGTTTTCTATGTAGTTACTTGAATGTGCTCCAAGGAGTTATTGTTTAAGATTGACATGAAATAAAATTGATACGTTTTTGTATGTCCCATGTTGATCATTTTTTTCGTGTTTTCGAAATATTAAGGTTTTTTACACAAAGCCATAATTAGCCTAAGCTTTATTTGTCAGAACTTTTCGATGGTCGTTTGGTGTCCAATACTCTACAATTGTTGTTAATTGCCTTCAAATTATTTCTTGACGTCAGCGCTACTGATACTAGTATATACTAAGATAGACGAAATACATGTCTATCGAATCACATTATAAGCCTGATTTTGCTTTACAAGTTTTGAAACAACTAGCCCGTTGCTTATGCTGCTGGATTTTTCGTATTCATCAACAAGAATCATTTTACGTTCATTATCAGTAAATCTAATGTTCTTAAACTATACACTATTTAAAACACTTAAGTTATCTACGTCATGCATGGAAAGCTGTGATTAGCACTATCTTTTTGATTTCTATGATTGTATCGTCCTCTGACTTCGTATTTGATTTTGCGTTCAAACCATTTTGATCATTCATAAGAATCTTCATTTGATAAGTTTCTTGATAAACATGATAAAGTATTTGCTTTTATTGGAATAGTTTTTCTGCCAAACTAAAGTGAATCAATTCCTGAATATTTGAATCTGCTGATCTTTACAACCTAGATATAAAAAAAAAGATGTGGTATGATTGCCAATGAGACAACTCTCCACATGAGACCAAAATGACACAGAAATTAACAAATATAGGTCATCGTACGCCGTTCAACAATTAGCATAGTCCATACAGCAAAGTCAGCTATAAAAGGCCCCGAAATGACAATGTAAAACAACTCAAACGAGTAAACTAACGGTCTATTCTATGTACATAAAATGAACGAAACACAAATATGTAACAGATACACAAACAACAACCACTGAATTACAGGCTCCTGAATTTGGACAGGTAGATACATACAGAATGCAGGTTTAGCGCAATATGTTAAAGGAATACAATCAACGTTCTTGTCAAAAATTACTTTCCTATCATAAATTATTAAACATAGTTCAAAAGCTTATATTTATATATGGAGATCAAAGATGTCACCCCACTGTCTTCATTTAAGCTTATGCCCTAGTTCTGATTGATATAACATATGTTTTAGAAAATAATTGTTTTCTATAACATATGTTTTTAGAATACCAAAAGAAAGACGATCAATTAGCAGAAGATATGTTAAGAATATCTCGTCAGTTAGAAAGTTTATCAACAGAAATGAGAACTTATTTTCCACAAACAGATGGACAAGAAAAAACTGAAAAGTGCAACAATGATTATCTTTACTATATTCTTCAATACGAAAATAGGAGACTTAAAACTGAACTTCAACATGCAACTGTCGAAAAAGGTAATATATAGTTATGTTGACTTATCATCGTGTATAAAGAAATAAATTTTGTGAACCAAGTAAAGAAATATTAACCTCATATAAAAATAGTTCAGCGTTGATTGTCGAAATTTTCCAATATGGTAATGATATATTTATATATTAATACGATAAGAAGTAAACGTTGGTGCTCCTACAAGTGATGACTGATGGACGAACCATTAAAATTTATGTGTATTCTGCTCTTCGTTAAACGTCTTTCCTGTTCTGATGACAGTTAATATTATACATTTTCTGTAAAATGATGAAAATAAAGAAAGAATTCAATATAAGCATTCGACAACGACAGATATTTGTGTTAATATTGTAGAAAAAAGACACCGTTGACATCATATTATCCCCTGTAAATATCTTTATGCTAAGCTTGCTATAGAACAAGGTTTAACCCAACGTTTGCATTGGAAAATGTTTGTTTGAAGTTTAAGGATATGACGGTTGTTTCCTTTTTTTTCGTTCTGTTAGTTAATACAAGTAATGTTTGATTATGTCATTTTTAATGAACTATAGTTTGGAGTATTTTGTAATACCTTTTAATTATTTAGTTATGTAAACTAATTAAACCCATGAGCATTGAACATTTTTAAGAAGCTACCAGGAGCATCTTATCTTGTGTTTTGTGTTTGTTCTATTTGTCTCTCAAAGAAAAAACGAATTAATATGTGTTTTACTGACGTTTTCAAAACTGGAATTGTAGCATACTTTTTATATATATAAAGCATCTCTGTTTGAATCAACATATATGCTTAAAATAACAATTCAACTTCCAGATGAGTCATAAACTTGAAACAAAAACACATCACTATTAAACCAGTTTTTTATCCTAACATCTATTTAACAATACATCATTAAGTCATGTAAGTCTTAGGGTTTAATTACACACTATCCACTGCTGTAAGTAAAGTGCTGCTTAGACCGATTGCTTCCAACCAATTAATATTAGTTATATTTTTAGTTCATCAGAAGCTGCATTTTCCTGCACGAATTAAAATCATACTTTATTGTCTGAAAATATACTTAATACTTACTAGTATTTCTCTTATTAAATGGCAATTTAACCCTTTCAGAACGCATTGTATAAAAAAATATCAACGTGTGGTTGCCGGTGATCGCAGAATATGATTGATGAGTGTGAGGGTCATAACCTTTATAAGCTCTCTTATTGAATAAATAAATGTGAACAGGTGTCAATGAAATTGACAACTTTGTAGAATGTTGAAGGCACTCAAATGGGATTTTCGTTTAGCAAAAAAAAACATTTTTTTAATCATTAAAGAAACAGATTCTTACAAGGTCAATCGTGAATTGTCGGATTTATCTAATCTCGATAGGTAAATTATGAATTATAAAGTCCTCGACGAGGCTTGACTTTAAAATTAAAATCTTAACTATCTCCATGGTAAAAATCCAATAATCCATTGCTATCAACGTAAGAAGCTATATCAGTTTAGCAAACTTGTGTTTAGAAATCTTTAAACAAAGAACGATACATTTACATGAAGTATGTCATTTTATGACGTTTTATTGTGGTCTGCATTTTTCCAGATACAATTGCATATACAAAAGCCAATATTAAAAGAAACAAGAAAGAAGACAACAACGAACACCTGAGATTTATTTGTCTCTCTGCTCTCAGTTCAAACACCCATATGTATGAATGGGTTTTCGGAAATAGAAGTCTAACTTTTGGTAGTTCAGATCAGTTTGATATCATTATAACTTTTCAACTATTATATCCAGAAATTACTGATGATGGTAAAATACTATTTGAGTTTGGTTTGACGACGGCAACGATTCTTTTACTTTCTGATTGTCCAAATATTGTTATCAGAGGTCAAAGATGTGACGAGGATCTAGGAATATGTCTATATGTACTAGAAAATGAATTTATAAAACTGGAAAATGGTATTTTTGAACTAAGTTCAGAATATGTACGAGGACAGCTGACATTGAAACTTCATAAATCTCATTTTGTCGTGATGTCTACCCATAAAATTATCCATATATCAAAGATACTCAATATTTCTAAAGATGTGAAACTGTGGCCAGTATTTACATTCTACAACGTACATCTTATTCATATATCACACACAATTGTGTCCGAAGATGACATAAGCTTCAATAGAACAACAGTTGATCCGCATTATTCTATTTCTGAGGACAATTACACTATTTCAAACTGTAAATTCCAACCCAACAAGATGTGTCTTTCGTATTCTGATGTTGGCCGAATTTGCATTCAAATTGCATTTTACCTTTTTACTGTAGCTTTTATCTGTTTTTTTATTTTAAATACTTATGTATTCATTAAGTCATTGTAATATCACTGGGGTAAAGCTGATGACCGTAACAGCATTCACGGTCATCCCAAGATGTCGGATGAAAAATTAGGTCAGTATCTGTATTGTCTGTTATAGTGTTTCTATATCATTTTCTTTGCAAATCATACATTGATACGATGTAAATTTATAAAGATTCACACGGAAATCACAAATTACTACCGAGAAATGTGCATGAAACAGGAAATTCGATTTGAAAAAATTGCTCAGATGACCGTAAATCACAATCTAGATGACCGTAACCAAATCAGCGATTCATAACAAGGATGACCGTAATTGGTTGAAAGATGACCGTAATTGGTTGAAAGATGACCGTAATTTGTAAAGGATGACCATAATTTATAAATGATGACCGTAACTTTTAAAGGATGACAGTCAATTCTAAGGAATATCCGTATTTATAACTATTTTTTTATATCAAATAATTAATCATGTTGGTATATTTATATGAGAGAATTATCCTATGGGTAGAAGAAAATAAGACGTGCTTCAAATACATAGTTCACCATATGTATCTTTTTTACGGTAGAGGGTATATCTATACTATTAAACGAGAAGACCTCATTTTGGGTGTCGCTTCTCTTCTTTCCACAATAAATTGATCAACACGCCTCTGTTTCCTATATGTACAGTGCATAGTCGCATTTGTCATCCATTTATATGATTATTCAGATTGAGTTATTTTGGGAGAAAAACGAGAAAAAAGGCATCCGGATATTATCCCGTCTTTGGACGAAATTTTAAGTCAGATTAGACTTCCGGTTTGCGTTTTTCTGTATACTTTGAACATACATATACTACGAATAAAGTGTATTTTAATTATATCTGCTATCATTTTCAAGTTTACTATCCACGGCGGTCACAGAGTTTATTAAATGGAGAGGGTCTGTATACTATATCAATTGACCACCATGGATCGATTAGTAAACTTGGAATTGAAAGTAAATACACTTTATTTATTTAGCAATGAATGTTCATAATATACAGATAAGCGCTAAAATTATTCATGTGAACTTTTGATACCTTTTCTGAAATTCTCCAGTCATTAAATCTTTTACAAAATTCATTTATTACAACAACAAAAAAAGATGTGGTATGATTGCCATGTTGAGAGAACTCTCCACAAGAGACCAAAATGACACAGAAATTATTAACTATAGGTCACCGAACGGCCTTTAACAACGAGCAAAGCCCATACCGAAAACTCAGCTTTTAAAGGCCCCGAAATGACGATGTAAAACAATTCAAACGAGAAAACTAGCGGCCATATTTATGTACAAAAAATGAACGAAAAACAAATATGTAACACATAAAGAGAGACATATAATACTTTTATATGTCTCTGACATAAACAAACGACAACCACAGAATTACAGATTCCTTACTTAAATGTTCATAACATACTAAATGTATGTTCGTATTGAAATTGATAGAAAACCAAAAATTGGGAATTTTGGAAATGAAGAAGGGGGGATGGGATAAAAAAACATTTTCCTGTCCCCAACAACCTTTGACTTATGATACATTTGCTGAAATTCTCCAGTCATTCAATATTTTACAAAATTCTTCCAATAATATTTTACATACTTTAAACTACGGTCTGAATGCCCGCGATTTCGCGGGTGTGTTCTAGTTTTTTTTAAAAGAACATACAACAAGACATGCACATGAACAAGAGGGGAAAACATGCAACAAAAGCGCGATTAAATGACACCTTACAAGTTTTATATTTAAAAAAATGCGGTGCACAGCCTCCAACTACAAATCAAAAAATTTGTTTTTATTTCTGGGATTCTTTTCACGGAAATGTAATAAATACACATTTTTGAAAATGCCAAAGCTTGTACACCCATTGATATTATATCGTCTTTGATTGGTCTCCTATTTTGTCTTGCAAGTAAAATAACAAAAAATGTTTTTAAAATACTACGACCAAACTTGTGACGCTAAGCTCGGACAGCATAAAAGATCCTTAAAATAGTCTTGTACGAATAGCGTATCACAAGGGGGAACCTTGTCAATTTGTATATACAGAAATGTTATTTATTTATCAATACAAATTAACATTTTAAGCTGCTTCTCTGGAGCCATACACAGGGCTCGATTACTGGATATTCGTATGTTTAATTAATTATAGTTTATGCTCCATTTACGGGAACTATTTTTTCTGGTCTGTGTGTTCGTTCGTCTGTCCGGCTTCAAGTTAAAGTTTTCGGTCGAGGAAGTTTTTGATAACGTTGAAGTCCAATCAACTTGAAACTTAGTACACATGTTCCCTATGATATGATCTTTCTAATTCTAATGCCAAATTACAGTGTGTACTCCTTTTCACGGTTCATTGAACATAGAAAATGATAGTGTAGATTGGGCAATATCCATAATGCGCCTCCAACTGAGGAACGTACACATTTATTCTTAGGTCCTTTACTTTCAAGATCAACACAAATGGTTAAACTCAGTCACTTGTTAAAAACTGAAACATGTCGAATATCACTACACAGAGATTTTTTTTTACACAAAAGTTACAAGTGACTAAGTTTGACCATTTGTGTTGATCTTGAAAGCAAAGGACCTTAGAATAAATGTGTAAAAACTATAAAGTAATTTTGTGTATTCAAAGTATTAAATTTGCAAAGAAATTATTGTGCGAAAAAAGGGACTTTTCACCATGAAGAGCCGCATTACGAAAGGATTTTCCGGGTATGCTAATTTACGGGAAAATGAATCACACTTCGTACTCCGAAAATTTAACCACATATGTGAAAATGTCTCAGCTTCGAAACAAGCCATCATTCATATACAAGTTTACGATAGGGACTGAGCTACAGAAGAAAACGTTACCATTATCGCCTATGGAGAAACAATTGCGCATATTGCCCCAGATGAGGCATCCGTGTACTAGGGACACATTCGTGTTTCTTCAACTTTTCGTCGTATCGCTGTCAATTTGTACTAAAGTTTTAACGTCCATATCAATAAATATTTCATTGTTTACGATAAATATGCAATTTACTATCATTGTCATGAACTTAAAATACGGCAAATAGTTATAAAGAAATTGATGAAACATATGTATTTCCTCTAACTGAGACAAACTCAACAAAAAGCTATGAATATAAATGCGGATATTTCTTAGAATTGACAGTCATCCTTTACAAGTTACGGTCATCTTTTTACTAATCACGGTCATCCTTGTTATATGTTACGGTCAACTTGAAAATATTTTGATGACGATTTTCGGTCATCTTAGCGATTTTTTTTTAATCAAATTTCCTGTCTCATGCACATTTCTCGTTAGTAATTTGTGATTTCCGTGTGAATCGTTTTTAAATTTACATCGTATCAATGTATGATTTGTAAAGAACGTGATGTAAAAACACTTTAACATACAATACAAATACTGACCTATTTTCCGTCCGCCATCTTCGGATGATCGTGAATGCAGTTACGGTCATCAGCTTTACCCCAGTGAATATGATCTTTATCAATACTTGTTTTACTACCTTTAAATTATTAAGGCAAGTATTAAATGTTAAGAAGAAGCTGTCCTGTACCAAGTCAGGAAGATGGTCATTGTTATATATTGTTCGTTTCTCTTTGTGTTGCATTTTAACGTTGAGTCGTTTGTGTTTTCTCTTATTTTTGAGATATTGAGATAAGACGTGGCACGGTACTTGTCTATCCCAAATTCATGTATTTGGTTTTCATGTTACATTTGTTATTCTCGTGGTGTTTTGTCTGATGATTGGTCTGTTTCTGTGTGTGTTGCGTTTCGATGTTGTGTCGTTGTTCTCCTCTTATATTTAATGCGTTTCGCTCGGTTTTGGTTTGTTACCCCGATTTTGTTTTTTGTCCATGGATTTATGAGTTTTGAACAGCGGTATACTACTGTTGCCTTTATTTAAATGTTAAGAAGAAGCCGCTGAGCCAGCCAACGTACTTTTCTTGTTTTATTGTTACAGACAATAATATCATTCCACTAATCTTACCTTGTTTTATTGAAGAAAATTGATTGAGGAGATTTAATCATTGTTACTTCTTTTGGCTCAATCACAAACTAGATATATTTCTAGTTAAGTAGACATTTGGTTTTTTTTTTAAGAAATGTGTCTCTACGAACCATTTCTTTCAATGATAAAATTGTCGTTGTTTACTTTATCATTCAATAAGATAAGATACCACACTGGTACATCATTTCTCTCAAACATTGCACAATATAGACCGGGTACCTTTGGTAACTAATTACAGCACTGGTTCGATGACACTGCTGGTGGACGTTTCAGTCCATTAGTCAGCAGTTCTGTGTATACCTGAATATTAGTTATATGGTAATTTTTATAAATTAACTGTTTGCAAAAGAGGGATGAAAGATACCAGAGGAACAATCAAACTCATAAATCGAAAATAAACTGACAACGCCATGGCTAAGAACGAAAAGGACAAACAGACAAACAATAGTACACATGACACAACATAGATACTAAAGAATAAACAACACGAACCCCATCAAAACCTAGGGGTGATCTCAGGTGCTCCGGAAAGGTAAGCAGATACTGCTCCACATGTGGCACCCATTGTGTTGTTTATGAGATAACAAATCCGGTAAATAGTCTAATTCGGTAGGGCACATTCATGAAACTGTATCTGTTGTATCCTGTATGCAATGTATGAACTTATCGAAATACTAAGGATTTTCTTACCCCAAGCAAATATTTATATTAGACGTATTTGGCAGGTTTTGGGGAGTTTTGGGTCCTCAATGCTCTTAAACTTTATACTTGTGTGACTTTTTAACTATTTTGATCTGGGCGTTACTGATGTAGACGAAACGCGGTTCTGACGTTTCAAATAATGTTGGTCTCAATGCTCTTCAACTTGGTACTTTATTTGGCCTTTTTAACTTTTTTGGATTCGAGCGTCACTGATGAGTCTTTTGTAGACGAAACGTGCGTCTGGCGTATATACAAAATTTAGTCCTGGTATCTATAATGAGTTTATTCGATACTCTCCGAAATCCCTCAAAAATAAAGATGTTTATCAAAATTTAACCTTTCGGTCTTAAAAGTCAGTATTTACCACAATTTTGACATCAGGGAACATTTTAAAATGCATATAAAACTTTACTTACTTTTTCAATACTTGTTGGAATCCATATATAACCAGATGCTCCGCAGGGCGTAGCTTTATACGACCGCAGAGGTTGAACCCTGAACGGTTAGGGCAAGTATGGACACAACATTCAAGCTGGATTCAGCTCTAAATTTGGATTGTGATTAAATAGTTGACACAGCATAGGTTTCTGACACAGAATGAATGTGTTCTAATGAACTTAAAATTTTTGTTTCTCTTAGAGCAATTCACTATGCTGTTGAATATTAATCCTCTCAAAAAAATGTTTGAAGAAATTTTCTTTTTTATTTATGAAATTTCAAATGAGAAAAATTGAACCCAATTTTTTTAATCACATCCCCCTTTCCCTTATTCCAAAACTAATCTCAATTAAAATTTCTAATGGAGTTTGCAACAATAACTACTCATTTAAATACATCATAAAATATTAAGATGTAAAAAAACTGCTTGTTATCACTGAATGGTAAAGATTATTTTAATTTATCAGTTGGTAGTAAAAAGTGAATATACATTGTATATTGTATATAACAAAGATTTAAGTTGATTCTGGACAAAGAAAGATAACTCCAATTAAAAAAAAATCTTGCTATTGCACAATATTTTGCAATTAGATATTTCTTGCTTACTATTCTGGACAAAGAAAGATAACTCTAATTAAAAAAAAATTTGATATTTCACAATATTGTGCAATTAGATATTTCTTGCCATTGCGCAATACTGTGCAATTGAAAAGACTTGCTATTGCACAATACTTAATATAATAATTTTAGATCCTGATTTGGACCAACTTGAAAACTGGGCCCATAATAAAAAATCTAAGTACATTTTTGGATTCAGCATATCAAAGAACTTCAAGATTTCAATTTTTGTTAAAATCAGACTAAGTTTAATTTTGGACCCTTTGGACTTTAGTGTAGACCAATTTGAAAACAGGACCAAAAATGAAGAATCTACATACACAGTTAGATTTGGTATATCAAAGAACCCCATTTATTCAATTTTTGATGAAATCAAACAAATTTTAATTTTGGACCCCGATTTGGACCAACTTGAAAACTGGGCCAATAATCAAGAATCTAAGTACATTTTTAGATTCAGCATATCAAAGAACCTAACTGATTCATTTTTTGTCAAAATCAAACTAAGTTTAATTTTGGACCCTTTGGACCTTAATGTAGACCAATTTGAAAACGGGACCAAAAGTTAAGAATCTACATACACAGTCATGACAGTTAGATTCAGCATATCAAAGAACCCCAATTATTCAATTTTGGTGAAATCAAACAAAAGTTTAATTTTGGACCCTTTGGGCCCCTTATTATGTTGGGACCAAAACTCCCAAAATCAAACCCAACCTTTCTTTTATGGTCATAAACCTTGTGTTTAAATTTCATAGATTTCTATTTACTTATACTAACGTTATGGTGCGAAAACCAAGAAAAATGCTTATTTGGGTCCCTTTTTGGCCCCTAATTCCTAAACTGTTGGGACCTAAACTCCCAAAATCAATACCAACCTTCCTTTTGTAGTCATTAACATTGTGTTTAAATTTCATTGATTTCTATTTACTTAAACTAATGTTATTGTGCGAAAACCAAGAATAATGCTTATTTGGGCCCTTTTTTGGCCCCTAATTCCTAAACTGTTGAGACAAAAACTCCCAAAATCAATCCCAACCGTTCTTTTGTGGTCATAAACCTTGTGTCAAAATTTCATAGATTTCTATTAACTTAAACTAAAGTTATAGTGCGAAAACCAAGAAAATGCTTATTTGGGCCCTTTTTGGACCCTAATTCCTAAAATATTGGGACCAAAACTCCCAAAATCAATACCAACCTTCCTTTTGTGGTCATAAACCTTGTGTTAAAATTTCATAGATTTCCATTCACTTTTACTAAAGTTAGAGTGCGAAAACTAAAAGTATTCGGACGCCGGACGACGACGACGACGACGACGACGACGACGCCGACGCCAACGTGATAGCAATATACGACGAAAATTTTTTCAAAATTTGCGGTCGTATAAAAAGGTTCTTCTATAAACTTGTATTTTGTGCCAATAACATACCCGATATGTAAAATGAATAATCAATTTTGAACTTCAATCCTACCACAAAAAAAAGATTCTTATGCAATTTGTACGTAACAATTTTTTTCATTGGCTAAAAGTTGCCGTCAAATCGACAGTTGACCAGGCGTAACTAAGGAGGAATCCGCCATTTTGAATTGATTGAATCAACAAATGTTCGATTACTACTATTTAATCGAAAATAAAACACCTTCCACGAATTTGCTGTTTTAATATAATTTTATCCGAATTTGAATCGTGCAGGTAACGTTATAATCTTCAGTTTGTACGTTTTCATTTGTATGACGTCACGTTTGGCCATGACGTCTTTGCGCCAAAATTATTCATGAAGTTTCGGGGATTTATTTTTAATTGTCAAATTTATACATTTTTTAAAAGTTTTATCGTATTATTTCTTTTTTTAATGCATTAGAATCGGAATAACAGTACTGTATTTGAAGAGTTGCCACCGTCAATTTTGATTTGACGGTCGCAAATCTCCGTTTTACTGTCTCCACTATGCGTCGCCAGTAAAACTGCATTTGTGACCGTCAAATCTACAATTGACGGTGGCAACTCTTCAACTACAGTACTATTATTCCTTAATTATATAATAGATTGGTATCAAGTAATTCAAAAACAGATTTTGTCGACACCTGGAATTTACTCGTAATAGGTTCTCCTATCTCTATATACATGTTTATTGACGTTTTCAACAAAATATCACGAAAAGAAAAAGAATTCATGGCGAATAGTTTTCTGATTGTTTATCATAGTTGACAGTTTTATTTTAAATTTTAGCACAAGAAAATGCTTCTCAAAATGGCATTTTTTAAAACAAACACTCCTTTCGATTTTTTTTTGATTTTTTTTCAGTTTCGAAAAACGAAATTTCCTTTCACATGAAGACACTGCACATGAAAATTTGAAAATATTGATTGAGACCATCTTGACTTATAGTTCGAATTTCTGCCTAACTGACAGAATGATTAGTAAACGACACTTGTCGACGAAAGTGAAGATGTTTACCATTTCAATAAAACTCCTTTCAATACATGGAGGCTAAATTGTTTTTGATATTCTTGTGTTACGTTTTTGTTTTTATTATGATTTGTCTTTTCAATTGATGTATGAGATTTAAAAATAAGTAAACTACTGTTGCAAAATAAACAATTGGGGAGTATATAATATTAATATATCTAGAAAAGATAAACGAGAGGCGAAATATACCAATTGTACATTCAGTATAAAAAAAAACAAGATGTGGTATGATTGATAATGAGACAACGCTTCATAAGAGACTAAAATGATGCAGAAATTAACACCGATAGGTCACTGTATGGCCTTCAACAATGAGCATAGCCCAAACCACATAGTCAGCTATAAAAGTCAAACTCATTTGTAGCAAACAAAAAGACAGTGCCATGGTCTTAATAAATATTATTCATATGATAAAATAAATAAAGTGTATATCACATTAGTTTTATCATATTATGACATTACAGTAAATGATTGAAGAAGTAAAACAAAAAGTTTAATACTGTCAATAATCTTGAAGTATTCGCCGGACATGATTCAAACAAATGCAACTACATAAACTTCAACATGATATAAAAGTAAATTACAAATAACACTTCTTCACAGATCTCCAATAACATAAGGCCCTTGAAGATAACCTGACTTTGACAATTTTTATGATAATATTCTTTAATATTACTTCTTTTTGATTAGTGTAGTTTCATTGACGGCGCCTAAACCAGGAAGAACTAAGAATTTCGATGTCAAAACTGAACGATGAATACTAGTCGATTAAAAAACTCAAAGAAATATTTAATATCAAAATATAAGTTATAGGTTATGGGCCAAAGGTGAAAGTCAATTAAATAGATAATCTTGGAATCAGAAGTAATTTCCAATGTTTTGAGTAGGGTTATTCAATACAACTAATCATCGCAATTCATCTCTTCTCATGACTAGTTTTGATATAAGTGGTTTCCCCAGGCTGATATCAACATCTCCGATTAAATTATTTGCTTTTTTATTCCACAGAATAATCTTCAACAACATATCATCCTGTAATATAAATTCAAAGATATACTTACGTCAATAAATGTGACTAATATGGTACCACAGAAACTATCTACTAGTAAATACAGTCTTCGTTTATTATACAATACCAGAATTCAAATTATACACAAGCTCGTTAAAATGTCGATAATGTTCAATGGCATAATAAGGTGCAAATGTTTAATATATAACTACCAAATCGTTTAGTGGTAAAACAACATATAGTTATAAACAAGGAATGTCTATCCTTAAAAATCAAAAGTCTTAAAAGAGGGACGAAAGATACCAAAGGGACAGTCAAACTCATAAATCGAAAATAAACTGACAAAGCCATGGCTAAAAATGAAAAAGACAAACAGACAAACAATAGTATACATGACCCAACATAGAAAAATAAACAATAAACAACACGAACCCCACCAAAAACTAGGGGTGATCTCAGGTGCTCCAGAAGGGTAAGCAGATCCTGCTCCACATGTGGCACCCGTCGTGTTGCTTATGTGATAACAAGTCCGGTAAATAGTCTAATTCGGTAGGTTACATTCATGAAAGGAAAGGAGAATGTAGTTACGACGTAAGGAACATATCCGATATCATTTGTGAAACGGTTATTCCATAATGGTCAACCAACTCGTGATGGCGGCCGTAAAATTTACGAAGCGATGATTTCAACTTCACTATTTGGAACTCTTGGTTTAACAGCTTCCTTGTGAGCAGCAACCCTCTATCAAGAAAATCATTATAGGAAATGCAAGCACGGGAATATCGTATCAATTGGGAAATATATACCCCGTATGCAGGTGCTGCTACAGAACTGACTGTGGAAGATTATAGTGATTTTTTTATAATTTTTATCATTTTACCATTTCTGAAGTCAAAAACAAGGAAACTTCAGCTCTTAGATAAATGCTTCATATTGTACATTTTTAAACAAGTATTTTATAATCGGATAATGTTATCAATATTATGAAGATATGAAAATCATAGCAGTATATATTACTGCATTGGTACAGTAATTCGACAATATATATTATCGGTAGTCCACGTCTTAAGACCAACACTCACATCGTAGAGTACATGGAATTCACTTCAAACCTGTTAGTTACAAACTATACATCGGATTGAAATAGTTTGAATCTGTTAAACTTTAAACGACCCGATAAGAATAAGAGTAGCCTATAAGACATAAATCACCCAATATGCAGTTGTAAGCTGTATTTTGTATGTATTTACTCTTGTTTCACATGTGAATGTGATGGACAGTTTTTGAATAAAGCATTTTGAGATTGAGTTATAATTATGTAAAAATGTTTGCCCCTAAACTAGTTATTAGTAAAGATGATATACCTCTTGTGGTATAATGAGCATACAGTACCATGATAAAGCAACAATGAAATAATTAAAAATAGGAAACAAGAAACTGATAAATCTCTTTCAAAACAGATGGGATGGTTACCGTCTTTTTATTTTTGAATTGACAGTAGGTATTTCGGGGGTTAGTTGTCTTGTTTACATTTTTGGGGTAAGTTATTGTGAATATTTTAAAAAAGTTAACATTTCATCCAATGTTTAAACATTCTAAAACATTACGCATACTCTTACCATTAAACACTGCTTAACTAGTCACTCACCTGAAGTTTTTGAATATTTTTTATCTCAAACTTCCCTCTTCCGCTGATCATAGATACGCTTTTTATCTTGAAATTCTAAAATAACAATCAGATATCACAGTAAAATAAATGACTATTTCATTGTAATTATGATTAAGCCATAAACATCAGGTTCAACCCACCATTTTTCTCAAAACGTACTGAACCAAGTCAGGAATATGGCAGTTGTTATCAAGTAGTTCTTTTTTGTATATGTTGCATTAATGTTAGTTTTTCTTGCACTTCAGTGTTTCTGTTGTTTTTCTCTTATAGTTGATGCCTTTTCTTTGATTACAGTTTGTAACCCGGAATTGTTTTCTCTCAATCGATTTATGACTTTCAAACAGCCGTATACTACTGTTGACTTTTAAAAAAATCATTTGTATAAAATAAGTAAATTATGTTACCAAAATATTAGTATTTATTGAGTCAAGTTTCTATGGAAAAATCATGCATCATTAAACGGTAAAAAAAATTCATCAAATTTTCCGTAGTATTTATAAAGGCAACAGAAGTTTACCGGCGTACATTAAAATTGTTTCAATTGTTTCAATCCGTCATCGTAGTGTCACTACAACACGACGAAACTATGAAAAAAATATTAAAAAAAACATAGAATAATTGTATTGGTTTTTTTTGTATCTTAAGATCATATCTGTCAATCTAGAATTTAGGAAATTACAACGGCGATATGATTTCCTCATATAATTTTCAACAGCTTTATCAGGGAAAGGGTTTTATTGCTGTTTTCTTATTAATGATGTGTATGCCATATGAACGTCATTGGTTTGCCTTATTAACATTAACGGTATCAATTTTATTTCTCCAGATCGCTTACATCATTGAAAAATCAATGAACTATATACTTTACTAAATTGATTGATTGATTGATTGAGAATAAGACATTCAACCAGCAGTAATACTTATACAATTCTAGTGGTGTTGTATTCCTAATTTGCAGTGCACACCACACGAATTCAGGGACCTTATACCGTCGATCACTAATAAAGCATTACTTATAACAATTAAAAACCAATTGTTCAGAGAACAATTGAAGGTCTTTCCATCAAAACAATGTATTTTGATATGAAAAGTTGTGAAACTAAGTTTAAAATGTCATTTCAATCGTCAAATGATAGCTCCTAGTAAGCTGATTCCAAAAATATATTGTTTCCATACATTTTTTTTAAATAAGGGAGATAATTTGTTACTTCCGGTTTTGAAAAATGTTACTTCCGATTATATTTGAATATTTACTTGACACTAATTCCAAAAATATCTGCTTCTATATACTTTTATATTAATAAAGTACAAAAAAATAGCTACTTCCGGTTTACAAAAGGTCACTTCCGGTTGTTTTTTTTCAAGGTTAAATGGTTTGATACCTTTTTCTAAAAGTTGTATATCTTTATCATGTATACATATAGAATAAAAGCAAAGGTCAAAATCTAGAACGCCAAATTAAGCTATGACCTTGAGATCAATTTCAAGGTCATAAACCAAGGACCTCAAATCAAAAGACCATAGGTCTTAATTATATTTAGTTAATGAGTTATATCACCAAACGCGTATTTTTAAATACAAGAGGGGAGAAAACTCCCTTTTACATTCAACGTACGCTTGCAATCAAAATTTAAATCTTACGACATGTCGCAACTAACAATTTAGTAAAAATAATTTGTTGATATCTTATACAGTCTTTGGATATAAGTGAAAATAAGCCAAATTCAAATATTAGAATATGACCTTGACCTTTGACCTTGACCTAATTTTTATTTTTTGGGACCAAGGACCTCAAATCAAAAGATCCTAGGTCTCTATCACTTATGATTTATAAGATAGAAATTCATATCACTTATATCAGATGCATAAGGGGAAATAACTCTCATATGGAGCGGTCATATCGCTTTGGTCAAAACAGGACAAATCATGCCAAGGATATAACGAGCAATTTTGTAAAATAAATTTGTCATAATCTTTAACGGTTGCGAAGGAGATGCGCTAACAAGGAAAACAGTGTTTGGGGAGATAACTCCTACAAAGAAAAGTATTCGTTTACGCAGGGTAAATTTCAAAAGCGCATAAACTGTTCGATATCATATACAAAATATCTAAGCGACATATTGCGAAACAAATGTTTATCGCAAGAACAAAATTAGGCGGAAGAAAAAAAAAATAATCAGAAGAAAAACAATAGGTCTTTCCACAGAAAAGTGGAAAGACCTAATTATGTACTGTTCGTTGTAATTAAGATTGAACTGATATGTGTATCTGTCGATAGCTGGCACATTAAAAACTTTAATATTTTATCATCAAATTGTTACATACAAAAGGGCAGAGTTAACAATATTTAAAAAGTTTGTGTACCTTTTCAAGTTGAAGAGTGTAACATTGTTATGTGTAGATCTCTAAATACTTTTGTAAACAATACCTTACTTCTTGTGGAATGCATGCATTTAGTACTTACTGATGAAAAGGTTTCCACAGCAATATCAATGTCATCTAATAAAGTAGTGTCACACTCTTTTATTATTCTAGTGTTGATATAAATTGTCATCATGTTAAGGGTATCTGCCTGACATTCTATAGACAGCTTGATATTGGCTCCAGGTACAAATACTTCTCTTGAAGGAGGAGGTGCTACGTATAGAACGTATATGATATATGATTATATTATCAATCGGGATATGTGACGTCTTGAAAGTTTCAATTAAAAGATTTGAATTGATTTATATTTTCTTGTATTCAAGCACACATTTTGTATCTTTAACTATTTAAGGAATGGTTCAGGATTTACAGCAAAGTATAAAAAACTTTAATGCGTCAGCTTTTTTACAGAAACATGGCATCGTGCTGTTAAATAAATACTAAATGAGTGTTCAAGAATTATATATAGTCAAACCTGAGTCAAACTTAAGGAAGAGCAAAAAGGTGGTCTCTAAAGACTGGTGGTCTTTTAATACAGTTTCAATTTATATGAAATGTACTACAGAGGGGTCTGAAATTGGCGGTCTTTCAACAAAGATTTTTGCTTAATACAGATGGTCTCTTAAGGGTCGGTTGAAAACAAAACTTTACGACAAAAGAGATGATTTCAGCTTTTCAATTGTGAACTTTCCATTTCTAAGTAGCAACATTCCAGCAACACCTGCATACGGGGTATATATCTCCCAACTGATACGATATTCCCGTGCTTTCATTTCCTATCATGATTTTCTTGATAGAGGGTTGCTGCTCACAAGGAAGCTATTAAACCAAGAGTTCCAAATGGTGAAGTTGAAATCATCCCTTCGTAAATTTTACGGACGCCATCACGAGTTGGTTGACCGTTATGGAATAACTGTTTCACAAATGATATCGGATATGTTCCTTACGTCGTAACTACAATCCCATTCCCTTTCATGAAGGTGACCTACCGAATTAGACTGTTTACCGGATTTGTTATCACATAAGCAATACGACGGGTGCCACATGTGGAGCAGGATCTGCTTACCCTTCGGGAGCATCTGAGATTATCCCTAGTTTTTTTGTGGGGTTCGTGTTGTTTATTCTTTATTTTTCTATGTTGTGTTGTGTGTGCTGTTGTTTGTTTTTCCTGCTCAATTTTAGCCATGGCGTTGTCGGTTTGTTTTAGATTTATGAGTTTGACTGCCCCTTTGGTATCTTTTGTCCCTCTTTTAAACAGTTTTGACTGTATATATATCATGCATCGCTACATGTATTGCTGTAAGTTAATGATATATTTACAATAATTTAGTTTCAATAAATTTTCTTTCTATGATGTTTTTTTTCATTCTTTCAATGGACAGAACTTATTCCTAATTTATCAAAATCTACTGGTGCAGTTGTAAGTCCTTTTGTTACAAGTTCTGAATTTGTTTGGGTTTCCGGAATTTTTCCATTTGGTTGTTAAAATCGAATACTTTAAACACGAAGCCGTTATACTGCGATGTGATTTTAAAAAAAAATAATGTCTAAATAACAAAGTTCAGTATTTCGAAGATCATTTTAATGGTAGGACGGGATTTTCACATGTATAAAAAAACTGTTTTTGTCATTTTTGTACTTACAGAAAACAGCATTAATGTGGTCATACACTTTTGTTGTTTCACAGCAAGGACTAACTATGTCAGCAAATGATCTTGGTTCGTTAAGTGTTGACATGAACTGTGGTGTTTGATTTTCTTTGTATTTCTTCATTTCCTTTCCCATATCTACAAATCATATGAAATATATATACTGTTTACCGACTAAAATGTTAAAACAGCAGGTATGCAAGATAAGTTATTTATAAAACAAATATGTACGCATAGGCAAAACTAAAAGATTAAACCAATCTTTTTAAGACGTGAATTAAAATAACTAGAGCAAGTATCGCTCATCCATGTATATGTGCCTCTTCAACACAGTTACTTTACCTAAATAGCAATAACTCCAAAAGGATGTCGTCGGACAATTTTGTCCATGTTGGCTTATTTTCAGATCTGAAAATTTTCTCCTTTTCTATCGTATAATAATTTTCACGATAAAAGGCAAAAATTAAAAACATCGGTTGGATTGGTCATTTAAGGGCAATCAATTACTCTTTAAAAAAAAGTGGTCTGATTATTTTGTAAATGTAAATGGACAAACCGATCTCTGTTTTTGTTTTGTTTTTTGTTATGTGGGGTCGGTGTGAATTGCAGTTTATTGTCTTTTACAGATGTAATAAAATTTCTTTTTTTTTGGTAAAACGGTCATCTCTGTCCAAAAACAAATCTCGCTTCATGACTGCTCACGATAAGAACAAGAGTTATATATGAAATAACTATGTTACCTTCCAGCACATTTTGCATAACACTAGTTACATCGGTTTTCTGTTTTATTCTCTGATTGAAGAATGTTGCCAAAAGTCCATTTTGATTGTTCTGATATGCAGACATTCCTCTACTCCTAAAAAACGAAAAAAAGAAAAGGTTTGATTGAAAAATTAAAGGATACGATGAGATGATCAATTCATAAAATAAAGTCAATATGTAACCCTTTTAAGTTTATCTGAAGTTACTAAATGACTCCTAGCACTGTTTTTTTGGTACAAAATTAGTGATATATATTGAGGAACAACACTGCGTGGTTGTTTTAACGCCATGGTAAAACAGGTACAAACACTGTTATAACTTGTCAAACATAGTTTCGTTTACATCAACGTTTGCTTTAATTATTTGGTAATAGTTATTCTGCCGAACTGCAGATTTACGCGTCGCGAGATAGTTATTTGCCTAATATAAGCGAAACTAAGAGCGACCAAATACGTATTTTTATCATATACTTAGTATAAATAATATATGAGTTTTACTGTATGATAATAGCATTAAATTAACGTAAATTCCATATTTTTCGTATTGGTGCTTAGCGGGCTGATAGGAAAAGTTTATCTCATGCCTCGATTGTTTTCACATAACAACGTTATCGCATGGCAATCCGGTGATACTTTGCCAATTCCGGAAAATACACCTCAAAGCTACGTTTTCAGTAAAAAAACATTACAATCACGTGGATTACTGTCGGATGCTGGAAGTGCAACATAGACAGTATTTTTACCCTAGTGTACCATCTAGATCATAAGAATGAAAAAAATAAATAGTACAATTTGTCTTAACCATATTTAAATCTTACGTAGAATATAAGATAATTGTGTTCCCATTTGTTGCTGGTTCATTTAGACTGTCAAAGGCCTGAGATTTAGCAATCTGTCGAATTGGTTTTTCATTAAAATTTCTAAAAAAAAAAATGATATGCAAATGTCATTTCTATGCAACAGCTGTAAAGATAAAGAAACACTAAAACTTAAATTGGTGTTTGAAGGTAAATTAGTGTCGTTTTCACTCTAGAATAGTATCTGCGATAGTTCACAAAATGTATTAGTCTTAAATACATTTCTGTAAATTGCATAGCAGATCTAGAGAGTGTTTGCATAAAATAATGAATTCTTCTACCTTTTGCTGATGTGAGAGGTTCAAAGTCATACTGCTATATATCTCTAATTAAAATTCAGCATCTCAATTCACGGTACATAAATTTTCGAACACAATTAAGACTTGATATATACAGAAAATAAAGAAAAAATAATTTTAATACTTGAGCTTATTTCCATACCGTATTCTGCATGTATCTAAGACCATAACCAGTAGAGCTGGATCAATATGTCGTTGAAATTTATACAAAACGTCATCAGCACAAACGCAATCATTTGTCGTATATCCATGCGCAGCGTCGGTTGGCACAAGATGGCATTTCCTTGATTCTTCAAAACCATGACCAAAAAAGCAAAATACTACATACACATCTTTTCCCATTTGTTTAACAACATCAATGAACCAATCTATAGTAGATTTCATTTCCGCTTTGGTTAAATCTAGATAAGAAAATACACGGAAACCAAGATCCTCAAATGTGGACTTCATTAATCTTACGTCTGCCAGTGGTACATTTAACAATGGTTTGTCTGCTAGGTAGTCGGCATTACCAATGATAAGTGCAACCTTTGCTTTTGCTGTAATTTAAAAACTTATATCACTACATTTATACATGCAAATAAGAATATATGGTATGATTGCCATCAAACGACTTTCCAGGAGAGATTGAAGGACCTTGTAGTCTTTATATGTTATTTAATCTGTATAGTTATGTCTTTATATCATTTGTATAGCAATTGAATACAAATGTTTTACGTACATCAAATGTTACAAACAGAAAAACAAGCGAACTCAAACAATTTTTAAAGAAATGGTTAAACATAGAACTTGAATTAGTCCTTTTGGTGTTTTTACACCTGTCGTCCTTCTGATATAAAAATCATTACAAATATCTTTTAAATAACGGACTCTAAAATTTCAATTTGGTTGGAACTAATGCTCCATAATGACTGTTATATATTCATGAGGAAATAGTATAAAAGAAACAGATATTTTTTAACCACCCATAACAGGAACCGGATTAAAGGTCTATTTTGAACTTGAAATGAGGTTCGAGGTTTGCCAATTTTAAAAATGCTGATATTTACAAGTTGAGCAGATTCTTTTATCTATTAACTTTGAAAATTGTCTTTTTTGTGTCTTTCTCCCTCAATACTCACGTTCAAATCTTGGACTTTCAGGCATAACTTTCTTTGCAGATGTGTCAGTGCTTTCTGTGTTTTCCTGTCCTTCGCGATATGAACGAACATCATACAAAATAACATCCCTTTCTTCTACAAGTTTGAATAAACGTTATAGTGAAAGAACATAAATCAAACATTTTGAATCTTTAAATTCTTTTATTATTCTGAAAGATGCACATGTGGTACAGAAAATATTTTCTAATCATTCCGAAGTCGTAGTGAGCATAGGACCGAGCAAGATTTGGTATGTATCATATGTTTTTTCGGGTAGTAAAAGCAAGGAGTTTTTCATGTGTAGCTCTTCACTATTCGTTTAAATTGTACTCCATTCTAAAAATTGATATCATATGAGATTTGTTCAATCAATTATCAATTTAAAAATAATGATTTATTTAATCACGTTAATAAATCATCTAATTCAAAATGTATTGCTGTCGATTCACAGTTTACCAATTTTTGTTCAAGTAAAAAATATGTTAACCAGTATGTCTCTCATTAAAATATATCAAGAAAGACAATGGCAGGTTATGGGGTGAATATTACTTTTGTTTTCCATTCGTTTAATTTGTTGATCCTTTTGATTATGCCAGATGACTTTATTTTCCTCGGAATTGTTATTTTTGCTATTTTTGAATTTCACATACAATTTAGTTCTATGATGTAAAGGAATTCCTCTCGGTCAAGATATTCCTATTTTTTTACGATGGCTCAAATATTATTAATTTTGTTTTGGGATGTTCAAGATATTATCATTTGTTTTGCGATAGTCAAGATATTATCATTTTGTTTTGCAATGGTCAAGATTTTATCTTTTTGTTTTACGATGGTCAAGATATTTTATTATTTGCGATGAGTATCCTAGTGTTAATGACAATTGGATGACTCTTGTGATAATAGAAAATTACTACAGGAAACAAATTGTCACGTCGTTCCTATTTAATTAACACGAAATATACAATAAGCTGCCGACATTTTGTTTTTTTCAAATTAAATTTCAGCGAATTGTCTACCCTATATGACCATACACACTTCCTGTCTGTTGTTAATAAAATAATTACAAAAATAATGTCCTTGTTGCATGCATCACTCTTTTAATTTAAAGTATAAATATGCCAAAGGCTTGCATGATGAGTTTGTTTGAATGTTATTGTTTTTTTTTTTCTCGTTTAGAGTCTCCACATCACGAATAGCAAACAATGCATCGTTTGTAATCATGTTACCGACTATCGAATAATTGTTTAAGGAAATGTAAAAATTGAAATAAACTGATCAATTCATAGTAAGATGTTCGGTTGCTTATTAATTAAGATGAAAAACAGGTAAAATTATCTATTTTGATAAAAGAGGTACATTCAAACTCATAAATGTCGAAAATAAACTGAAAAGGCCATTGCTAGAAAAGAAAAAAAGACAAACAGACTAAGAATAGTAAAAAAAAACATAACATAGAAAACTTAACACTGAGCAACACGACACCAACCAAAAACTGGCGGTGATCTAAACTGCTCCGGAAGGGTGAGCAGATGCTCATGTTATAACAAACTCAGTAATAAGTCCTAAAAGGGGGACGGGATTGTAGCTACGACTTAGGGACATATCCGTTATCATCGGTAAAACAGATATTCCATAACGGTCAACAAACTTGTGATGGCGTCCGTAAAACTAAGAATATTTTGACAGTTATGATATTATATAATTACAACAAGGAGGCGACATATCACTAGACAAATAGCGGTAAATACTCGGATTTCGATGAAGAACATAAACACCAGCTTTTAATCAGTCTGCGTTTAGGCATTACAAATAAATAGAAATAATAATTGCAGATTTATTAGAAGTGCAATCCACAGTTATAATAAATGAAGTCCCCGAAGAGACATGTAAATCAAGTATGTATGTAGGTTTTCACTATCAATTTTTTGAATTATTCACATAGTCTGCTATTCTTACATTGAGGTGATATCAATGGTGTTCATTTAACATTGATATGACATCTTTCTCACAGTTGGGAAGCATATGTAACATATGCATTTCCTATCGCACTTAACGAAAGTAGGTAAGTTTTGCAATGGTTTAAATACCTTCAATAGGTGGTGTCACCGATACCGAGGTTCGAGATGTGAACACAACTTTATGCCGTTGATTACCATTCTGAAGCCTACAACAGTATGTGCCATTATCGTGTTGCCTATAATACAAATGCATATACTAAGTATTTTTGTATTGTGAAATATTTGCCAATTTTCATTGTAAAATATATTTAACATAAATATGTTTTTAGTAAATTGATATAGATTAGTTGTAAAATGTCTGCTTCCAAAATATATATATATAGGAAGATGCGGTATGAGTGCCAATGAGGCAACTCTGCATGCAAGTAACAATTTATAAAAGTAAACCATTATAGGTCAAGGTACGGTCTTCAACAAGGAACCTTGGCTCACACCGAACAAGCTATAAAGGGCCTCACAAATTGCAAACAATTGCTGAATCTTAGAAATCACTAATATTCCAAAGGGACATAACCTATATGTAATTATCAATTATCAAAGATTTTCGTAGATACACGAAGATGTGGTAGGAGTTCCAATATAACAACTCTCCATCCAAAAAAAAGTGTTAAACCAGTTTAAGATGCATATTTATATTAGTTGTTAGTGGCGTTGAACTAGCTTCCAGTAACTGCGAGTACTTTTCGATCTTTCGATAATGTCTTTTTTTATGTTTAGATGTACCCGGTCACTTTCACTTTTTGTTTTTGTTAGATTTATTTCTTTTTGTATCCATCCGATGAGTTAAGCCTTTTTTAATTGATTTTTTTAGTTCGTTCTTATGTTGTTACACCACAATACCAGGTTAGGGGAGGGTTGGGATCCGGCTAACATGTTTAACCCCGCCACATTTTGTAAGTATGTGTCTGTCCTAAGTCAGGAACATGTAATTAAGTGGTTGTCGTTTGTTGCTGTGTACTCAAATTAGTTCGTTAGTTTTCTCTTTTAAATTGTTTTACGTTCGTCATTTCTGGGCCTTTTATACATGTAGTTGACTATGTGGTATGGGCTATGCTACTTGTTAAAGCCTCTACGGTGATCTATATTTGTTAACTTCTGTGGTATTTTGGTCTCTTTTGAAGATTTGTCTCATTGTCAATCACATCCTTTATTCTTTTTTATAAACAAGAAAATCAAAGGTCTTATTCATATTAAAAACATGAAACGAGAAACACTTGTGAACCTTATCAACAAACGACAACCACTGAAAAAGCGGTTCCTGAATTAAGACAGGTACAAACAAATTCAGTGGATTTAAACGTTTTAAAAGGCGACAACCTTCATCCTAACCTAAATGTAACATCACAGCATACACATTATAAATGTCAATTGAAACGATTTAAAACAATCAAAAGACGTATTAACAAAAAAAGTAAACAAGTACACATACACAGAAAGAGTAAATTTGATCTATGTAAATACAATATCAATAAACAAAGGGCGAAGATGTAAAACAATATCAGAAAGACAACAAAGATAACCTTGGACAAAATGACGTTTAATAATATAACATACACAAGTAAATATGGTAATTTTGTTGTAAGGGGTACAAGGAGAACGGAAATATTTTTTTCTTCAAAATAGATAAATATAGCTTATGTTAACTTTTGACAAAATTCATCAGACTAAATTGGGACGTGTTGAGCAAGATAACGGTGAATGCCATGCGTCCAAAGCGCTTTTCTATATCAACGTTATTGGGAATGCATAAATCAAATGATTCAATAACAAATATATACATACTTGTATACATGAGGAGACTATAACCAAAAGTACCTTAATCTTGCCTTATTAAGTCAGTACTTTTAAAAGAAGCATACTTCCCCTACAAACATTGATCAACTAAAGTGTCGTCATCGATGATATTGACAGACCAGTAGTTTATTTTTTTGTGTTGATATGAAACATCATTGAAATATGTTCCTTTTCATCAAATTTAATGTTCATGAACTATATTCTACCCTTAACATCGTTTGACATAACAGTTTATTTCCGCAATTTTCTGATTTTGATGCTCTTCATCGTCTGATTTTGACTTCCAACTGTATTAATTCAAATTTAGCACGTGAGTTTTTATAGACGCACATAGAAAGCTATAAATCTGGTATCTTTTTTTCAATTAGTCAAGAAATAAATAAAGATATATGTAATCGATAGTTCGTACATGAAAGTATTACAGAAAAGGGCAAAATGTACCTTGTGTTAACTATTTTGAAAATGTGGTTAGTTTCAGCTCGTAGTTTCGCCCATTCACCGCTGATATGTTTAAACCACTGGTATCTTGGGTAAGGAAATCCTGTCCCTTCTACGTAGAGATGTAACCCTGCTCCTTCATCAATGGTTTTATGCGATGGTGGTTGCTTAATTATGACAATAGGTTCTGAAATTAAATATGATAAATATTACAACTTTGAAATTGGTTTGAACTTTTCGGCATATCCATGTTGTCCTATAAGACTTCCATATACTTAGTATACGTTAAACCTAAGCTTACACCACTGAAGTCATTAAAAAAATACTAACTTTTCACCAAATGTTTTTTCTATGGCTTACTTAATAACCAGAACTTGTTCTACCTTTAGTTATACATATATACCAAATGTTCTGTCAATTTTAAAGAGACGGTTGAATACAAATAGTTAAAATGGAAATGGATCAACTTTATTAATAATATTTTTTTTGTATCAGAAGAATTAAACACTGCATACCATATTCTTTGATGTCCATCAGTAAACTTTCTAGCCGTAACTGGTCGAGTAAATGGACAAGTTCAAAAGCTACCATTCCAAAAGAACCCAATCTCCATAGCATTGTTTCACTAGGACTATTGCTCCTTGAGAAACCATTGACATCTAAAGTACTAAAAGAATAATTTATATAAGATTGAGAATGGAATGATTTAAGTTATGAAAACAAACGCATTACATATGCTATAATATTCAGTCTATCCCCTCTGGAATAAAAACAACGACATTTTGTACCATGGCATGAACAATGTTCTATAATTGAATTCTAATTATTCTAAAACTTTAACTACTAATCAAATCGTATTTTAAACAAATCGATGAAGGCGTGTACATAAAACTACATACCTATACTTTTTCCAAGCTGACCTGGATTTTAAAAACAAATATTTTCAATTGAAGATAAGACAAAGAAATTTCTGGCTGTTCCTTTGATGAAATCAGATACAGAACATGAAAAGATCACTAAGTATTAACAAAGTTGTTTCCATTCAGCAAACCAAGAATATGTAGGCTTGAATTTCCTAAATCGTTTAAAAGATACAAACTATGATGTCATTTACTTTTTCCTTTAGTAACCCTATAGTCCTCCCAATTTTATGATTTCTTTCGCTCTTGCATAGCCATATATTTTTTCCCTATACTTACATTTAACGTCCTCGTTCTTTTTTTGACCAAACAAAAATCTCCGATATAACTCTGAGTTATGTTTAAAAGTACAAAAAGCAGTGACATCACCAACTAAATTGGATTTTCTATATCATTTAAAATAATGGTACATGTATTCCTTGGTAACAAAGTTGTTTATTAGAATCCAATTTTACAGAGAAAAAAAATTGAGTTTTTCTTTACAATGCTTTCTTACTTTTAGCTAGGTTCCTTAATATCAAAATAAAATAAAAGGGTACCTAAAAACCAGGGCAAAATTGATGCTTGAAACTTATACAACTCTTTTCCATTTTAAAGGAAAAATAATATTTATATCTGATATGTACAAATTATGCAGGCATACTAAAATCTGACAGGAAAACTTTATGGTACCGCACCAAGTGGCTAGACCAATAATAACATTAACGGTACCAATTTTTCTGCACCAGATGCGCATTTCGACAATACATGTCTCTTCAGTGGTGTTCGTGGCCAAAATAAGTAAAATCCAAAGCTTATATAAAAGATGAAGAGCTATAATCCAAAATTAAATAACACAAAAAACTGGAGTACTGGCTACTGGGCTGGTGATACCCTCGAGGACTAACAGTCCACCAGTAGAGGCATCGACCCAGTGGTAGTAATAACATTAACGGTACCAATTTTTCAATAAACCATGTCAGATCCTAAAATCTAATTTGATTGACATTTAAGGTATTTATCAATTCGTTTATTAATTTTTAGTGGGGCTAGATTGATTTTACATGCTCTTTTAGTGTAAAGATTTAAAATGTTTATTGTTTAAAATAGTTCTCCGTGCGTTCCGAAGTTAGTTTGTCAGTATTGATGCCGTAATTACAGAACAAAGTTATTTCTCTAAATTATATCCAATTATGTTTACATGGATATTCCATTAATTGAAATGTATGAACTTATTACATTCTCTTTCAAAACAATATTTATCTCAAAACCATGATACGTTTTAAATTTTGTCTTTCACTGATTCAAGAGTATCGTCACTGTGAAGTATCTCAATTTGCATATATACTTATGTCGTATTTGTTGTGGTGTTCTTCTATATATTTGGTCAACAACGTACTCACTAAAGTCGATATTTCTCACACACTGATATAAGAATCGAACATCAGGGCTGTACCTGAACTGATTTGATTTTGTTCAAAATATCAAATTCATGTTTTACAATTTATCTTACCTTACATTGTAAATTGGTTTCAATTCTGAAGCCTTTGCTACAAACTCCTTCCAGTTACATGTCTCTGGATTTCGATCAAGTGTTGTGCAGATATTCGATGTTATAGAAAATCTTAGTTTAACTATATTTGTATTTGGATCTACGTCTTTCAGATGTCGACATTGCTCCAAAGTTAATCCATTTCTCCTCATCTTCATTCAACGAACAATCAAAATCATTTTACAACAAATTGTACAAGTCCAAGTAGCTCCTTCGTACCACCATTATTATGGCTGAAATTATAGAACAGTTCATCTTAACATGACTCTGAAATTGAATCATGAAAACATAGTACAGATATGAATCTCAATCTTGTACAAATTAAATGAAAAAGATTTACTAATGTTTCTTAGATGAAAATGTTGTCCTTTTCTAAATGAGGTTTACATCCCCGCATGCAAATCAATAAATACTATCTTTAAACAAGTTTTAATATAACACCCCTGCATCTTTTTGGAAAAGAAGACTAACTTACTTATCAATAAACTGATGATATCCAACCATTTGTTTGTAGTATTTTGAAATTACTGCAGAGAAATAAAACGTTTTGAGATGTCCCACTCACACACAGGTGGCTAAATCATATTATATTCATGATTATTATTACATCTTAACAATTAATGCATTATTGAATAGATATACACGCATAATTAATGGCTTTCATTTATCAACTTCTAGTCTATATGCATTTTAAAATTTCATCCAGTTGATCCAGTGATACCGAGTAACTATGTGTATTCATTTAATCCAATTGCACTCTATTTCGTTAAATCCTATCCTATTTTACCAGGTGATTTTGAAATGTTAAAAAAAATGTTTCTGTTGTGTATCTACGTTTTCTTGGAATTTGAGACGTACAAAGTGTACAAAATAATGTTCAGTCAGTTTTAAGGAAGATTTATTTCACTTTCACTACAATACACAAAGTCTTTCCACAGAAAACTTCAATGTAGAATTAAATCATGATTTATGAACTCATATAGTGCATTTAAACATGAAACTTATATACTAACAGTCAGTTATATAACTCTTATGTGGTATATAACATGGATCATATACCTTTTGGTTTTATAAACGTTCGGTTAAATGATAAACTTGCAATCCAGACAGTATTTTGATAGAACTGCACTATCACCATCTAGCTATAAAACCAGGTTTAATCAATCATTTTATACCTAGGAAAATGCCTGTACAAAGTCAGGAATGTGACAGTTATTATACATTCGTTTGATGTGTTTGAGCTTTCGATTTTACCATTTGATAAGAGACTTTCTCTTTTAAATTTTCCTCGTATCCAAGTGGTTTGTTTTTTTTTTTTACATTTTTTATAATCTATTATAGTGTCTTAATATGAAATTGGTGCAGTTAAGGATACTGAAAACAGAGAATAAATTTTAAAATCCAGGTGTTTGCGACACGTAGCTATTATATTACAATGTTTTCTTTGTACAAACAAACTAATCAAAACAATAAAGGTCTGTCCTGAACAAGACAGTACCATAGTGGATTTTTTTGTAAGTAGTTAAATGTAGTAATATCAATTAAAATACCTGTACTTGTTAAAGTCTGGCTTCTTGAATTTGTCAGTTGAGACAACTCATGTACAACACGAAAATTATTACCAAAAGGTTTTATTTTCTACGCAAATAATAATGGAACATTACAATACATATTGGTACGGTGTCCAAAATTGCCTTTTTTGTTAAAAGGTAATTTGACATTTTGACGGTTAATCATTAAGACGGTCTTTAAAGCATTAAAAATGTCAAGCAAAACTAGAAAAATAAAAATAAAACAAGAATGTGTCCAAAGTACACGGATGTCCCACTCACAATATCATTTTCTATGTCCAATGGACCGTGAAATCGGTATAAAAACTATAATTTGGAACATATATACTAAGTTTCGAATTGATTGGACTTAAACTTCATCAAACACTATCTTAACCCAAAACTTTAACCTGAACCAGGACAAACGGACGAATGAACTAACGGACGCACAAACCTAAAACATAATGCCCTCTACAATAGAAGATGGGACATAATAAAAACAAATATTCCAAAAATATAGACTTTTAGTATACATTATAATCCTTTCCTTTCACAGATACCAATTTGACGGAAATATGGTAAATATGGCCAAAGCATTGATTTAAGAAGTATTTGCAAATATGGAACTACGTATGGTCGCAACTTATAATAATATATTGAGAAAGGAAAAAACACTTTATAAATTACGTGCATCCGAAGCACTTTACTGTATTTACCTTCATTAAGAACGCTGAAACTTATATATTTTATACCCAAGGATGTATCAAACACGCAGAGTAATATGACCAAAGGAAACCTAAAATAGCTAAAATCATCTAATGTTAACTGAGTTTGAGAGAGTAGAAGCATGAAAGAAATATATGACAGTGGGTCAGTCTATAATATATTAAAAGGAAAAAACAATGGATACTCATCTTTGTCTAAAACTGAATTTTAAAAACAATAGCTTAGAAGGTTCGCCCTAAAATATATTCAATGGTTTCAAGTAGTGGCCATTGATTGCCCCTCTAAAGTAGCAATCATTAAAATATATCTTGGCCATGAAGTTGTCAGTTTGTTTACGATCTCTAAGTGTGAATGTCCCTCTTGTATCTTTCGACCCTCTTCTCCAATATAACTATAAGAATGCAATGACGGCAGAGAAAATAATAGTTTTATTCTTTTAAATGAATGTAATATTTTTGTTATGCAATCATTATGTAATCAATTATTATGCAATTTATGGCACAATTTTGGACAGTTCATTTGAATTAATTTAGCTCTATCATCTTAATCAACACAGCAGGAACTACAAAAGGGTGTCTCAAATTTTCGCTATTGTATTCCATTCCATTCTCTCATCAATCTGTAATTAGTGTAAACATCCTTACCACATAAAAGTAGATAATGTTTGATTAGGTATAAAATTTGATCTATACATATTATCCGAAATCTGTAGATAATGACTCCAGAAACAACATAATAAAATCAACCCTCTCAGGATTTCCATGAAGAAGAAAGTGGAAATTTCTTGTAAAATTTTGTAGACACAGTTAACTTTAAAATTTATTACATAATTGTTGTATTATACTAAAATTGCATTAATTTGAAAGAGCAATCTGTTAGCTATCTATAAAAACCACTTTCATAAATTTTCTAGCATTACAAAGAAAGTTAAAACTGGGGAATTGGAGGTATAAAATCTTTGTATCGTGATACCTTAATATCACATGGAAACTATAGCACTTATGTTCATCTCCTAGACATAGAATATTTCACACACGTCAGTTTGGATTAAGATTTGTTACTAAACTTCGACGAAATGAGCATGAAAAGTAAAATTACAAAAAAATCTGAACTCTAATGAAAATTCATATCGTAAAGTCCCTTATGAAATGGCAAAATCCAAAGCTTAAACACATCTAACGAATGGAAAATAACTGTGATATACCTGACTATGTGTATCCATTAGAAAATGGTGGATTAAACCCTGTTTTATAACTAGCTAAACCTCTCATTTGATTGAAAGTCGCATAAAATTCCATTATATTGAAAACAATGTGTGAACAAAACAAACAGACGTAATAGGTAAAAAGGGGTACAGAAGTCAAAATTGTGTTATAAGCCTAATCACTATAAAATCAAACAAATGTGTCAACGACAAAAATCATTGCATAAAGACAAGGCACACGAACTTATATTATAGACAAAAATACAAAATATGACCACAGCAGAAAAACTTGTTGTCGGGATGAATACGTTTTTTAATCATTGGTGAAGAAAGGATTTCTAAAATTCAACGAGAGATACAGCGACATAATTTGCAAAAAAGAAGGCGAATTTAAAAATAGCAAATACTTCTTTGGAACGGCTCCCGTAAAATTCATAAAACAAAACCCACTGTATGCACTTGACAACATTCTTTTATACGTTTGTTTAACTTTTCAAATGTAGCTCCCAATATCTGTAATTTATACTTTTAATAACAAACAATACAACTTACTTTAACTGCTGATATTATACCATTTGTATGCAGTGTTGTGTAATTACTTCCAGGAAGCCAATTCAATTTGGGAATTCCCACTTAAATACACATTGTCATAATATAAAAATATCGTATATTCATCAATTTCATGACTATCATTTAATTTTGACAAAACAAAAATAGAAAACTAAATCATAAACACGTGCGTCTATTCACGGTAGTATTAACTTTATTGTTTGCTTATTGTGAACTTCTTTTTATGAACTTTCAGTTCTCCGCTGCACACTTACATGACTGAATCAGATGTGGTTTTATTTTAAATACATGAATTGATTTTAAACTGTTCTCCTTTTTGACCATGTAGTTTGAAAAGAATGAGTATTTAGGTTATTATCTGAGGTATTTAAATGTACTAATAAACTTGAGAAGTATTTAATATAAAACTATTTTAAATCATATCGGTGTGGGTTCATTTTCCATGTTATTATTACAATAAATTGCATCCCACAAACCATTTTGAGAACTTCATTATGAACTATTAAAACGTTTAATGCATTTATAAACTCTGAAAAGAGGGAAATGTAACAATAAATTATAAAACTAAGGTGTCTAATTTAATAAAGGTATATCAGGCGGGATATCTCTACAACTTTGACCTAATAATATATTCACTTTTAATATGTACAGAGAAACACAAGTTATATTTCAAATGCACGCATAATCTGTTTTTTTTTTAAATGCATCAGGTGTGACATCTTTTAAACAAATGCTTGTCTTACAAATACTTATAATAATTGAATAAAACAGCGATGGAATGAAAGTATGCTTGACTGGACTGAATAATTCAGTAGTTATTTGTCGCAGGTCTGGGGATTCAACCATTTTACTTCAAAAAGGGGGGGGTATGGCTTTTTGGTTATTTGTTTGTTTTTGCGACACATTTATAACTAGCTAAACCTCTCATTTGATTGGAAGTCTCATACAATTCCATTATATTGAAAACAATGTGTGAACAAAACAAACAGACGTAATAGGTAAAAAGGAGTACAGCAGTCAAAATTGTGTTATAATCTTAACCACTATAAAATCAAACAAATATGTCAACGACAAAAAATATTGCATAAAGACAAGGCACACGAACTTATATTATAGACAAGAATACAAAATATAACCACAGCAGAAAAACATGTTGTCGGGATGAATACGTTTTTAAATCATTGGTGAATAAAGGATTTCTAAAATTCAACGAGAGATACAGTAACATAATTGGCAAAAGAAGGCGAATCTAAAAATAGCAAATACTCAGCAATTCAAGCACCCCTTCTTTGGAACGGCTCCCGTAAAACTCATAAAACAAAACCCACTGTATTAACAACTTACATGACTGAATCATATTGACAACATTCTTTTATACATTTGTTTTTAAATGTTGCTCCCAATATCTGTAATTTATACTTTAAATAACAAAAAATACAACTTACTTTAACTGCTGATATTATACCATTTATATGCAGTGTTGTGCAATTACTTCCAGGAAGCCAATTCAATTTGGGAATTCCCACTTAAATACACATTGTCATAATATAAAAAATATCGTATATTCATCAATTTCATGACTATCATTTTAAATAATTTTGACAAAATAAAAATAGAGAGGAAATTAAATCATAAAACACGTGCGTCTATTCACGGTAGTATTAATTAACTTTATTGTTTGCTTATCATGCTTATTGTGAACTTCTTTTTATGAAATTTCAGTTCTCCGCTGCACACTTACATGACTGAATCATATGTGATTTTAAACTGTTCTCCTTTTTGACCATGTAGTTTGAAAAGAATGTGTATTTATATTGTTATCTGAGGTATTTAAATATACTAATAAACTTGAGAAGTATGTAATATCAAAATATTTCAATCATATCGGTGTGGGTTCATTTGCGATGTTATTATTACAATAAATTGCATCCCACAAACTATTTTGAGAGCTTCATTATGAATTATTAAAACGTTTAGCGAATTTATAAACTCTGAAAAGAGGGAAATGTATCAATACATTATAAAACTAAGGTGTCTTATTTAATTAAGGTATATCACGCGGGATATCTCTACAACTTTGACCTATTAATGTATTCACTTTTACTACGTTCAGAGAAACACAAGTTATGTTTCAAATGCACTCATAATCTGTTTTTTTTAAATGCATCAAGTGTGACATCTTTTAAACAAATGCTTGTCTTACAAATACTTATAATAACTGAATAAAACAGCGATGAAATGAAAGTATGCTTGACTGGACTGAATAATTCAGTAGTTATTTGTCGCTGCTCTGAGGAATCAACCACTTTACTTCCAAAAGAGTGGTATGGCTTTTTGTTTTTTTGTTTTCGCGACACATTTTTTAGTTTTTTAACTTTATCAATGTATTTTTTCATCATCAATTTGGAAATCAGAATATTTTTTTAAAAACAACCCTCCGCCTCCCCTCCCTTTTGAAGTTAAATTGCCATTCCATAAGAAGGCTCTTTTATCTTTCAGTACTAATGAGATAGAAAATGAAAGTACGAAGTTGAACATTCCGATTTCCACGTAATTGAAGTTCTTTAAAGGTTATGAAACAATAAATTTTCATTTTGACTCATTTACAACGCAAAACCAAGTTGACAAGGAACCGAGGCAGCTTGAAGAATATATCAATACGCTCAAAATTTCGTCATCTGTCAGCAATAAAACCAATTGCCTTAAAAAAAATCATTTCCATGAAAGTTGCATCATCTGGCCTACATGTCAACAGGCCAAATGCATGTCTGGCGTAATAAATTAACATTCTGGTATCTTTAATGAGTTTCTACATGTACGATTGATTTAAGCTAAAAGTATTATAAACTATGATATAAAACTAAAAGCTAAGGTTTCTTATCAGGGATAAAAATCAAATGCATGGTGGCGTAAATTTACAGTCATCGCTCACTTTTTATCTTGTCAAATGTAACTTCTGTTTTAGAGAATTAAGCAGTTTTTACTTTTGTGTTGAAGAGGCAACGTCTAACTGTGTTTTGACTCCCGGACATATATTGCATTTGGGGAATTTCGGAAAACTTCAAAATTTCAAATAGAGCTCAAATATTTACTTTGATTTTATCAGCGATCTCACAACGAAATGGTAGTATATCAGATAAGGTTCTTCATCCTGAGAGCTTTGTGTGTTCAATAAACAATAACTAAGTCATATTCTACTTAGTTAAAGTGAATTACGTTATACCAGCATGTCATCAGCGATAATTATTGATTTTCCCCTAAAGCTTTTAGCATATAGGTCTAGTTTCAAATAGATCATATAAATGTGTGTGAGTGTACTTTGTATTAAAAGAAATAAAAATAAAAACAAAACAAAACAAAACAAAACAAAAATAAATAAAAACAGACCATAACAACTATCTTTATTCTATCCTTTTTCATTAACCAATATGTATTTGAAAACTTCCGGATTCAAATAAAAACACAATTTCGTACCTTCTTACACAGGCAAGTAACGCGATTTCAATCGTAATTACTGGTGCAGGTGAGTCCTGTGGTGCGATTCGGACATAAAAGAAGAAAAACTGACACCATGGGTAAAAAGAAAGCTACTAACAGACAAACAATATAACATAAAGCACAACAAAAAAAACTAAATACTGAGCAACACGAACCCTACTAAAAACTGGGGATAATCTCAGGAAGGTTAAGCAACCCTTGCTCCACGTGGCACCCGTTACATGTTAGTATATACCCTGTAAAAAGTAATATACATACGGTTGTACTATCAACGACCAAATCAAAATTGGTTGACCACCATATTCAAATATACCATCTATTTCACCTTTTTAGATGGAGTCTCTTTTATAATAATTTGTTGATGTTTGTGAATTTTCCAACCAGTTTTACACATTTGTAATCACTGAATGGTATAGACTACTTTAACTGATCAGTTGGTAGTAAAGTGAATATTGCATTGTATATTGTATATAGCATTGATTTAAGTTGATTCAACTACTATTCAGGACAAAGTAAGATAACTCCAATTTTCAAAGAAGATTTCATAAAGCATAGGTTTTAGGTGATTCAACAACCATTCTGGACAAAGAAAGATAACTCCAATGTTTTGTCTTGAAACTACAAAAATGCTTGTTTTGGCCCCTTTTTTGCCCTTTATTCCTAGACTGTTTGCCCACTAACCCACAAAGTATATCCCAACCTTCTACTTATGGTATTAAACATTGTGGTACAATTTCAGAACAATTGAAATACTTATACACAACTTTTTGTACTGACACTAGATAAATGATTGTTTTGGGCCCCTTTGGGCCCTTAATTCTTAAACCTTAGGGACCATAACCCCAAAAATTAATCCCAAGCTTCCTTTTGTGGTTATAAACATTGTGTTAAAATTTTATTAATTTCTATTTACTTATACTAAAATTATTATCTGGAAACAATCTGTCTTTGGACGACGCTGACAATGACGACGACCATGCTGACGGAGACGCCGACGATGTAATACCAATATACGACCGCAAAAATTTTAAAAACCACGAGGAAAAATTCTAAATGGCAAGTCCTGAGCAAATGGCAAAGTAAAATGTTCAAACATATCAAACGAATGTATAACAACTGTCATATTCATGACTTGGTCATGTTGGTACAGTCATTTCCTTATGTACAAAATGGTGTAATACAACTGTTTTTATAGCTAACTAAACCTCTCACTTGTAAGACAGTCGCATAGATTTCCATTATATTGTCAACAATGTGTGAACAAGGCAAACAGGAATAATAGGTAAAAATGTCAAAAACAGGGGTACAGCATTCGACATTGTGTTATAATCTTAATACTAAAAAAACAAATCTGACATGAAAAACAGAATATATTGAAATTTATCGTTTTGGTCTTTTTACACAAATAACAGTTTAAAAGCTAGAAGATTTTTTATCTGGATGGTAGGTGGCATGATGGCATTGCTCCCGTTTAGAAAACGTTTATAGATCTGTAGTATAATATATCTGCAAATCATTGTGTCTTCAAATAAAAACATTCAAAAGCTGGATTCTTTTTTAAACATCTTTCCCCTATATATTAATATCTGTTTGTTGGTTCTTATAGATAGTTGTACCATCGGTAATCACATCACCTGTTTATAATTTTTTATTCCAAGCAAAAGCACTTTCAAGTCATGAAAATGTTCCTTCTTCGTTTGAATCATAGACATCAAAATTATTGTGAAAATAGCCCTTCTTTCAGCTGTCGTAATGTTTTTTGAATAATTAAAAAAATGCTGAAGTATGTACACATTTATTCTCATCACTGACTAGTTTTTATCAAAGGTTATTTGTAAAATAAAGTATGCAGTAGTTTAACAGTCTTCTACTGAAAGAAATAATACACAAGAAAATGATATAAAAATTTACATTAAATTGTTCATCATATTTTAAAATCATAAATAATATAATAATGTCCATAGTCAGCTTGATGCTAAGTATACTGAAATCTATTTGAAAGATTTGATAAAGTGTATCTCATCATGAAGAGTGTAATAAGCAGGATATCATATAAAAAATATCAAATGCAGCCTTCTTGAACTTGTAGTGAAGTTAGAATGTTTGCTCTCTGCTGAAGGACTCACTGTGAATTTGAGGTATAATAAACAGCTGCACCATGAGCGCATGATACGCCCGACGTTTTATGTGGAAGTCTAATGCAATAATCATAAATAGTTTCTGAGAAAGTTTTAAGCATTAACCATATATTGTTTTAGAGACACGGCGAGACATGTGAAACCCCCCACCCTGTTTTTTTTTTACAAAAAACTAAATATTACCAAAATAAAATTTTGAATCAAAACCAAAACGTATACAGATCTTTAGATTTTTATAACAAAAAAGTGTGTAAAGTTTTAAGCAATAATCATAAATTATTTTTGAGATACGGCACGACATGTAAAAAAACCCTCCCCCTTTTTTACAAAATACTAATAACTCAAAAATGAAATTTTGAATCATCACCAAAAAGTATAGAGATCTTTAGATTAATATAACAAAGACATGTGTAAAGTTTTAAGCAATAATCATAAATAGTTTTTGAGATATGGCATGACATGTAAAAAAAAACCTCCCCCTAAAATACTCAATAACTCAAAAATAAAATTTTGAATAATCACCAAAAAGTATACAGATCTTTAAATTAATAGAACAAAGAAGTGTGTAAAGTTTTAAGCAATAATCATAAATCGTTTTTGAGATACGGCACATGTAAAAAAACCCTCCCCCTTTTTTACAAAATACTAATAGCTCAAAAATGAAATTTTGAATCATCATTAAAAAGTATAGAGATCTTTAGATTAATATAACAAAGACATGTGTAAAGTTTTAAGCAATAATCATAAATAGTTTTTGAGATATGGCATGACATGTAAAAAAACCCTCCCCCTAAAATACTCAATAACTCAAAAATGAAATTTTGAATCTTCACCAAAAAGTATACAGATATTGAGATTAATATAACTAAGAAGTGTTTAAAGTTTTAAGTCATAATCAAGAATCGTTTTTGAGATACAGTGCGACATGTGAAAAAAACACACCCCTGTTTTAGTTATAAAGTGCCGTAACTCAAAAAGTTTAAATCTTATTTTCACCAAAAAGTATACAGATCATTTGACCATCATAAGAAACAACTATATTAAGTTTCATGAAATTTGGATAAGTCGTTCTCAAGTTACGGTGCGACATGTTTACGCCGGACAGACGGACAGACGGACAGACATATGGTATGATAGACGGTACAACAGATGGACACCGAACATTTGTATACCATAATACGTCCCGTCAAAATTTTGACGGGCGTATAAAAAAACAATAAATGTGATTGGCTTGCTTTTTGTATGTGCAAGTAGCAATTTTTTGTCATTAAACAATAATCAGTATTTGTTCTTTTAATCTATTATAACTTATTTAGTCCATATAAAACTTTACTTTCCTTACACCGAATCCATTGTATCTTAGGGTTTTTTTTATTAAAAGAGGCAATAAGTGATCTTTTTACCCTAAAGAATGTAAAAATCCTACCTCTTTGTTTCATTTTTTTCTAAATCTCAATACAAACATTGCTGCTGGCCATATATTAACCAAGAACAGTAACAATGTAAACAATAACAATTGTTAGTCAAAGACTCAAAATAGGGAAACCCTTGAGCCATCATGAGAAAAAGGAACTTCAGGTTATTGAAGGATCTAGCTCAGAACTGTTCTAGCGAGTTGCTAAATCACAGGCAATTTGTATTCCTTTCATTTTCAAAAAAAGGTGATTAAAACAATTTGCCATTATTGTACCTTTGATATTGACATACAATAAGGAGGATGAACATATAGCTTGTTTATTTTGGTTACCAGAACTTCACAAAATCATTATAACATAAAACAAAAAGCAGACTTGTTTAGAGGTTCCACTATACACCTTTCTAAAATGATAGCAATCATCCTTGCTGTAAAAGATGGGCTTCAAAAACAATGAAAGAGGTAAACTCAACCAGCAGTAATATACATTGATTCTTAAAAATTCTATAATTTCATTACACTGTCATTTACATTTAGCAATAATGTCAACAATAGTTCTACACTTAATACAGTTTTTTCTCATGCTCAAATGATAAAATCAACATCAACCCATTAAAGTTTTTTTTACTAAAAATAAAAATGTTAATACGTCAAACTATAACCTTTAACCTGAATACCAGTTTCTCAATCACCTACTATTATGTATGGGTAGGAACATACCACCTGCTCCATTATAAGGTGTTCACATATCTCTTTTGATGTGTTATGGCATGTTTGATCATATTATGAATGCTTCACAATTAGGAGTGTTTAAATAAAGCAAATTTTATTCAGCAGGGTGATTACAAAGAACTACTCTAATTGACTCTACATGAATTTGATGGTCATACTCTCGAATTGGTTGACTAATAGAATGTTTGTGTTACTCAACTCATTATTATAGATATGGTTTAGATCTAAAAAAAAAAAAAAAAAAAGCAGAAGAATCATCTGATTTGAAAATATTCTAATTCAATTCTGTCATGATATTTTGACTAAGCCAGAATTTGCATTGTGTAATGCTTCTAATGTATGATTTGATTTGGTTTGATTTTTTTGTGTTTTTAACGCCACTTTTAAGCACCGCATTTAACCTATTTTGTGGCTGCCAGTTTTTCTTGGTGAGGGAAGTGTAGTGCCCGGAGACGAATCCTAGTCATTAAGATTGGAGTAGAGTCCACCTGCACAAGCATATTTCGAACGCACAACCTCAGTGCTGACTGGCTAGTGTTTACAGTAGTAACTACTTAGACCACTTGGCACCAAGGCCCCTTGTATGCTTAGAATGAGATGATTATCCTGTCAAAGCATCCAGTATTGGCCCTTTCAGAGCTCATGAGATCATTTTCACTTGATAGTTAAAACCTGGATCAACTCATGGGTTGCATTGTAAAGACATAAAATAGTTGAGACAGCTAATCATCTATTCCAATAATGATTGGGTCAACATTTTCCACATTATTGTTCTTTTAACACATTAGAAAACACTATAATTTTATATGCCATTAGATCCTTTAAATGAAACAGATAATCTATCAATAAACAATATACAAAACAATAACAATAAAAATATAGTTAAGCTTAAGACAGACACATTTAAATGAGGAGTGGTTAAACATTTAACTTTGTTCTGTTTAACAGGATCATGTTGAAAATGAGCATCTACATGTATTCATTTAATAGAGCTAGATAGAATTAAAAATTTATGAAAGTGTCATAAAAATTCAAATACATTGGAGCAAAAAATATCAAACATACAACTGACCACTGGATGACAATGATATACTTTGACATGACCTTAACAATTTATCTTTAAAATTTCAGTAGTTTATTATAAAATATATATGTCACACTGAAAATGAACAACCATACAAAGATAGTATATCTATTTAGTGATATAATGAGCTGACATATATATGATTACTTAAAGGGTGATATGAGGTATGGTGCTTCACAGAATATTCATTCATTAAAAATAAATGGATATATACATTGACGCAAGGGTTTGTTATCCATTGCAGAAAACAAACCCCTTTACAAAAAGAGTTAGTTTTCTAACATAAAAAAATATATAAAGTTGCATTTTAAAAGTAAATTTCCCAATAACCAATCATCAAATAAGACCGTCAAAATAAAATTCTGTTGTAGTTAGTTCTCAGGAACATTAAAGAACTTAAAAATACACTGTAAAAATTTGAAAATACATTTCATGTCTTAAATACAGTGATTTCATTGGCCATCATTATACATATCCTTATTTTATACGGTTTACCCCAGTACAACAATTCTGTAACTACTGTTTCTCAAATTCTTCATCAATTTATCCCTTTCTGCACCCATTGTATAAAAAAAAATCAACGTGTGGTTCGTTTGATCTCAGTTCTTCATTGGTTAAATTCTGATTATGACGTCGAATTTTCTTGTGTTCCTCTGAATTTCCTATTGTGACGGCATGAAAAAAGGCGACCATGCCTGATGACGTCACACAGAAAGAACACATCTTTTTGCAGATCAGTTGCAAAGAAGGAATAAGTTTGCCTGCATATTGTTTGAAAATCATTAAAGAAACAGATTCCACCACCAAATCTTGTGTAATACTATATTTATCCACTCTCGACAGTTAAATTTTAAATATTTAAAAGGCTCAGCGAGCCTCGCGTTTTAAATTTGAAAATTTAACTGTCTCTAGTGGATAAATATTGTATCACACTTGATGCAGTGGAAGAATCTATATGTATATATAAGTAGCATGGTAGGAAATATGGACAGATCTCTTTGTTTAGAACAGATATTGACTCATTCTAACTTTTGAAAAATTAACATCCCCCAAAAAAGGCAGGAATGTCAAAGTTGGATTGTGAGAGCTTTTTAGCATCATTTAGTTAATACATGCAATTCTAATGTCAGATATAAACCAGTATTTACCCTTCCTGTCAGATTTTTATAAATATTATATCTAATACAAGTCAGTTATCTGACATATGTCAAATAAACCATATTGATTAGGCTTATCTGGTGGTTAGTCACAATAACAAATGCAGTAAGTCAAATTGACTGATACTTTATATTGGTGGTTGTTGTTGATGTTTCAATAGTAACTATTTACATTGATTCACTACATTCGATTGGTTGTCGTCTTGGTTTCCACAAATCTAAAATTCCAACTAAAGGTTTGCCTAAGTTGACTTTTGGTCCTTCATATCTCTGTTTTGTCTCTGTATTCACAACAAATACTTGAACTTCTAAATCTTTCTAAAATTGAAAAAAACAAATTTTGATATGTTATTACAATGAATAAATAATAATAAGTTGGGATATTTTATAGCTTACTACAAAGTAGGGTTATGTTCATTGCTAAAGGTTATATGGTGACCTATATAGTTGTTTACATCCTTGCACTTGTGGTTAATGGTGGACAGCAATTTTATTGTCAAAATGCCACATCTCTTATTCTAAATGTATCTGCCATCATTTAAATTAATAATTAAAGGCACTGTTGTAGGATAATGTCATTTCTCAGGACCTTTTTATGGTTGATTTGAAATTCATTTATGATAATAGAGATAATAAATCTATCATCTTTTAACAAAGGCAGCATACATTTTTCTACAAAATTTTTCACACTTAATTATCAGAAAAGTTAAATTTTTTTCTACATACTGTTAATTTCTGCAAGTCTTGTAAAACAATCTTTGTCTTAGGTGGGTCATCATGAACCTGACTAACACTCCCAAATATTGATATCGTCTGCAAATATATACAAACTTTCTAAATAAATACACTGCCTGCCTCCAACTTGTTTTAGCTTGTAAATATGTTTTTCAGCTAGATTTAAATAATATTTAAATGCAGAGTTATGTAAATTCTTCTGTGTTTGGTTTACAGTCAGACCATCTGTTAATAATGAACCAATCATGTGTAATTGGGTTGCTGTCACAAACGTTTAGTCCTTATATCCTTTAAATATCTACCTATGAATAATTCTGATTCATTTTTCCAAATATTTTTGATAAAAAACATTATATCTATAAAATATTGTGAGCATATACATGATTTGGCTTGTTTAGGAATTTGGATACTTATCAAAGCATACACAGTGTAGTGTGAAATGTAACAACCATTTTGCCAAAAGAAAAAGAAAAGAATATCTACTCATAAGATAAGAACTGTAGTGAGTGATAGTTTTCTATACACCACTTGCATAGCCCAAACCTAAATCCAAATCCCCAACCAGAATGACAGATCATTTTAAGGTAATTTTATCAATATTGATGTAATATAGCTTCAATAATTTTATAAAAATCCAGAAATTATTCATTTGGTAGATTATAAATTCGTTTTTACGTTTTGGTTGAGTGAACTAGAATTCAATGAATTATTTAAGACAATTAATTGTCAGCAAAACTTGACAAACCATTCCATCAAAGGGATATTGCAATCACATCGAGGAATACAGTTCTGAGCACTATATTGTATTGAAAGAGCTTATGACTCAAAGTCAGTTCTTTTGGTTTATGTTCATTTAATTTTTTGAAGCATAAAAATATCAGATTTCTTAACTGCCAATGATAATCTATTAATGGCATACTGTTGCTAAAAGTCATATTAAGAGATTTTCTTTAAATTATAATGTTATGGAAATCAATATTGTATATGTATATATTGAACAAACACATAATTTTCTTTACCCTAATTTACATGAAAATAAGTGAAATTAGACATGCAATAGCAATACTCAATTTGTTTAAAATATATTTTCCATGCATTTCTATTTGTTAACTAAACTGTTGTAACAATTAATTGATTTGGTGTATTAAAATTTTCTTTCGAAATCCTTTTTCACATTTTATATTCCAGTGATGGTTGCTTACATTCCTTTCACATTTCCCCCGTCGGATCTGCACAATGTAGTTGCAGAAGTTCTTTCCAGAGGTCCTGTGTTTAAGGTCAATTTATACAGAAAAGCTATCGATGAATAAGCGTACTGGACAACAATAGTTAAATAGCAGAGCATTTCTAAAGATTTTGATTAAATAAGGATTTTCTTGTAATGAAAGTTTATGTATATGTGTTTTATATAAAAACTGTGTCTCATTGGCATCTTTCCACATCTTCTTTTTTAAATTAGCTATTCAAGTATATAAAACATATGACTTTAAGTTCAGCTTTTGACACCTAAGTCTGATATTATTCATTTGTTTTGTACAGTTTTTACTTTGTGTATTTTTACATGATATTCTCTGTGGAGTATTCTATTGTTCACATATCCAATATTACAAATAAATAACCATTACAACAGATAATAAATAACATAAGCAGTACCAATTTTTCTGCACAAGATGCACATTTCGACAATTAATGTCCCTTCAGCGATGCTCATTTAAAATATGAAGAGAATAAAAAACAAAAAAGGACCAAAAGTAAAGACAAAGCAGTGGCGAATCCATAGGTTCCAGGGTTGGAATCCCCCCTTTTTTTTTGGACGATCAATGCATTTGAATGGGAGCATATAGTTGGTACCCCCCCCCCTTTACTCAGGGTTGGGAACCCCCCCTTTTTAAAATGGCTGGATCTGCCCCTGCAAAGCCAGGCAAGAAACCAGAGCTTTGCATGGGGGAGACATATTCCTTAATTTGAAATAATTTCCAAAATTTTGTCAGGCAAATTTTAATAAAATTAAGTCTATTTTCATGCCAGTACCACATTACCAAAGTACTGACTACTGAACTGGTGATACCCTAGGGGACTACCAGGCAACCAGCAAAGGTACGACCATAATTTATGTATGACAGAGGACAAATCTGGTTCATTGTATTTATAAAGTTGACACGGATGATTAACTGACGGTTTGTAAACACTTTATGTCTTCCCTGTGTGAAGGATAAATAGAGGATAGAGTGCATGAATTTTCTTTTTTTCTAAATGAAGCTCATTTTAACTTCCTAATATGGTGTTGACAGAAGGTGTTGAAAAATTTAGAGATGAAACAATATAATATAGTCAATAATGTGTTAATCACACAATTATAAGTATTAATTAAGCACATTACACCTTACCAGAAAAACCTGAAACAGCAATTGTATGTCACAATTTGTTCTTAAATCAATTATACATCTTTTAAAGCCTTCCCCCTATTATACATACATGGGGGTAGGAGGGGTCCTGATCCCGAAATACCGGTCTTAAAAACATGAAATCCAGAGGTCCCGAATTTAGATAAATTTAAATCCCGACATCCCGACATGGGAATAAAGAAATGCCAGATCCCAAAAGGGTCAATCCCGAAATTCTGATCTTAAAAACACCCGATCCAAGAGTCTCAATAGAGGTCCTTCCCCCCCCCCCCCTTATATATAAATAAAAGAAGATGAAGGGTATGCACCAACGAGACAACAAGCGAACAACACAAATACCCCAAAAGACATCTAATGGAACAATACTAAAATTGCGTTTAGTACCCATTTTGCATACAAAATGACAAATATCGTATATGTTATTCTGAGAGACTTTATAATTTGTATTTTTTATAATTTATCTACATAGTTTAATATTCTTAAAGATACACAAAACACTCATCCTATATCAACTGATGAAGTAGACCGAATAATCTGTCTCTTGTGTGGGTACATTTGTCATTTCATATTTTCTTTTCATCATTTGTCTATTTAATTTTTTTTTTATTTTTTTTTGTGTCCGTGTGGTGATGAAGTCTCCAGTTAAAAAAGTTAAAGACAGCAACCCAATGACACACAAAAAAACAAAAACAATGAGAGGTCAGATGTGGAAACAAAAAATGTGTATTTCAGTCTTATTTGGCATAAGTTTGGCTAAATGATAATAAGGTTATTTCTAATGATGATTGACATAATTATAAAACAAGTGTGTAGATAAGGTTAATCATCAGTGACTGTATAATATACCACAAATGTGATCAGCATGACTGTACACCATTATATATGTCAGAAAATGATTAATTTACCTTGGGTAAATGAGCAATACATCCTAAATGATACTTTAGGGACTTTCCCATTGTCATTGGCATAACTGTACAGAATATTGTCAGCATATTAGAGAATTCTGTCTGAAACTCTAACAACACTTTCCCCTTTATTGCAGGAATTTCTATCTCTTTTGATGGTGGCTTTTCTAAATAAAAAAAAAATTTATAATTATGTTATTACCTCTATCAAATATACTTGATTCGAATATGACGTGCTTCTTCCTCTTTGTGAATAAACCAATGCTCTAAATCCAATAAAACTTGTTTGCACATCATATATTGACTACTGCAGAATAATGAATTTTATCAAATTGGCATGCATTTGATATATTTCATTAACTTAAAATACTTCCAAACTCTTTTAAATGGTGCACATAGTTGTTACTAATTCATTTATTATGATGGTAATGTGTTGCAATTGGAGATTGACATATTTGACCTAGATACGACATCTGTTCATGCTGGCTGTTTACACCCTCTGAAAAATCACAATGCCAGTCATTTGCTTGTTTACAAACAAAAAAGGGAATTTCATGGAAGAGCCTACACAAACCTTCTACACTTATACACATCGGACATAGAAATTACCTAAATTGTCCTAATCAGAATCGAAATTATTGATGCAGGCTATTCTTTAATGTAGTTTTAACATAAGTTAGTAGGCATTATATTAGTGTTATTTTAGCCCTTACTATCGCTCGGGCAAAAATAATCACGAATATAATCATGATAATGCCTACCCATGTTAAAATTACAATAAAGTATAGCTTGCATCAATTATTTCTTAGATAGAATATTATTTCTTTTGTATGTGTCCTTTATACTTCAAATGCAAATTCTGGTGATGAGTTCCCATATAACACAGTTAAATATAGTATACTTCAACAGTCATTCTTCGTAGGATAAACTAAACTATGATGACATCATTGTCATCTCTTCAAATTCATATTTTATTTCAAACCACTATCACAATATTTCTATTATCAAAGTCGTAATTCTGTCCTTCTTACTAATGAAAATATGCCTTACTCTTGAAAACTATTAATTCAACATTCTGAATGAGAAATTAACAGATAGGTGAACAAGAAGTGTTAACCATATGCATCAGTTGGTTTATCTTTTAACATGTTAACTTAATATTTTTAATTGCCGTCAAACTTTTCTTATACTTCTTCCCAATTTAGGCTAGCATATTAGTTTAAGGTTTGTGATGTATACTTTCAGAGAAACCATTTATCAGTCCAGGAAAGGTCTAGGTCCAAATAAGTAAGACTCACCATGAGCATTGTTCCACAGTAATGTTCTCTGATTATAAGCTTTAGTATGGCCTTTTGTAGATATCCTATCTGCGAGCGATCGTCTAGGTTGTAATAAGTTAGACTTAATTTCTGGTATCTGAATGTGATAGTATTGAGATTCCTTTCCTATATCTGAAAAAGAATTAATCAAGAATATTATATGGCTGTTTCAATATCACATCTCTATCCACTTGAGACACCAATATATTCAAAAAGTCATACCATATACACTTAAATATATACTTTTAAAACACAGGTGTTTTTATGTTGTGTTTTGGTAAAGCATTCCACCTGGAACTGATATCAAAAGGTGGTCATTGCAGAAAGATTGACACTGGTAATATAATATGCATACAATCTTCTTCCACCTGAAACTGATATCAAAAGGTGGTTGATACAGAAAGATTAATACTGGTTATATAATGCATCCAATCTACTTGTATTCACTATTTGGTATGTAAAAAAATAAAATATTTACTGCATAAAAAAAGCAAAATAAAATTTCAGTGTGTTTAGTTTTAACAAATTGTAATTCAGCATGTATAGTAAATATTTTTTTTTATAAAAATATTGATTTTTCTTTGAATCATGCAATACAACATAGCAAAGTTCCTTCATTACAATGTGCAGTGGTTGTCATAAACATCTAAAATAATAGTCTGGATGGACAGGAATAAACATGAAAGGAAAATATTGACAGCTATATTTGTCAGTTTGGTTTTGGATGTACAAAAGGATGCTTAAAGGCTGTAGAGTGACCTATAGTTGCTAGCTTCTTTGTCATGTGGTTTCTGGCAGGAGTTGTCTCATTGGCTTTCATACCACATTTTTTGAATTTTTATATCAATGGCAAAACATAAACACAAACTATATACGTTGCCCTGGATACCCTTCTTAACATGTTTTTCCTATTTTACATTTTCCCATTCTAAGGACATGTACATGTTGAAGTATAATGCTTTGAAAATCTTTGAACCATACCTTCTTGAACACTTGTGAAAACATCTAAAACACTCATCTGTTTTGGAAGATATTTCTTCAAATATTTGACTAATATTCCATTATGAATATCTTCATAGGCGTACATTCCTTTGCTCCTATAAAGAAAATAAGTGTGAATACTAATGATCATGACTAAATTATAAAGCATGTAATGGTTAGCACGTCAAATTTCATTTCAGGTGAAATTTAAGGCCAAATACAGAAACATCCCATTAGAATTAATGAAAAATTTGTTGCTGTATTTCTAGATAGATTTTATACAGTTGCATCATGAACATAGAAAAAATTATCTTGTGCAATGATCAAAATCAATCTTTGCACAGAGTTTTCATTTAGTGAAAAATAGTTGAAATAAAGTAGTTCTTTTTTATACTGTAAATAGACTATCAAGATATTTCTCAAAGAATTCATTCTGCACATATTACCAATTTTCACTTTATTCAAAACATTTGTCAAAAGTCAATTGAGCAAAAATGATAGATTTGAAAGACAAATTGTTGCATTTTTGCTTCATAAATAATGTAATCATTAAAAGATGGTTAAATATCTAGAAATTATATCTTACATATATTCTAATCCTCTTATAATACTGTGAAATAACTAAATCTTACGTGGCATAGCAGAATACTGTGTTGCCTTTCATTGGAATGTTGCTTAGATTAGAACACATTGCATCCTGCTCTCGATTTGTAGGTGGTTGCAAATTCCTGAAAATAAATCATTATCTGTATTAACCAGTATTATAATACAACAGATTATCATTTATGGATAGATCTTTTTAAAACAAAGAAGTACCACATAATAAAAACATTACAAAACAAGAATGTGTCCATAGTACACGGATGCCCCACTCCCACTATCATTTTCTATGTTCAGTGGACCGTGAAATTGGGGTCAAAACTTTAATTTGGAATTAAAATTAGAAAGATCATATCATAGGGAACATGTGTACTAAGTTTCAAGTTGATGTAACTTTAACTTCATCAAAAACTACCTTGACCAAAAACTTTAACCTGAACTTTGCACTATCATTTTCTATGTTCAGTGGACCATGAAATTGGGGTCAAAACTATAATTTGACATTAAAATTAGAAAGATCATATCATGGGGAACATGTGTATTAAGTTTCAAGTTGATTGGACTTCAGCTTCATCAAAAACTACCTCGACCGAAAACTTTAACCGGACTGACGAACGGAGGCACAGACACACGGACGGACAGACAGACGGACGAACGGAGGCACAGACCAGAAAACATAATGCCCCTCTACTATCGTAGGTGGGGCATAAAAAAGATATGCAGTCAAACCTGTTATAAAGGGCACTTCTATGGGGTGAAAACATGTCAGTATGGTCACCTTTTTTGTAGTAAAATCTATGCATTGTTAACCTAAATCCAAAGGTTACCTCTATGAAAACGTCAGTTTCCTCAGGGTGACCTTTCATATTCATGTTGAAGTGTGCAATAGAAACCAAGAAAAGATTTTCAGGTATACAATATGACATACTAAAGTTGGAATTTTTATTCTTTACAAATTCTACAGTAAGAGGATGATACTATAGGTATTTAAGATAACATACCTGATTCTACAGATGTCAAGTATGAGTACGATAAGAGCTGGTGATGTTTCTGTGTAATTCTGCATCTGACTTAACACATCCTCAGCGCATACACAGTCTTCTATTGTATATCCATGTCTAGCATCAGGAGGAACGAGGTAACATTTAGCTTCCTCCTCAAAACCATGTCCACAAAAATAAAATACAGCATATACCTCACTACCTATCAGTTTTACAAATTCCTCAACGGCAGACTGCATTTCCAATTTTGTTAAATTAAGAAGAGAAACGACTTTAAAGTCTAAACTTCTGAAAATTTCAGCCATGGTGTAAACATCAGACTTCGGAGCACTTAATGGTGACTCACATCGATAGTCAAAGTTTCCAATAAGTAGAGCAACTTTGTCACTAGCTGAAAAGATTTTTAAAATTCTGTTATAATGTTGCATCAATAGAGGGGGGAAAAGCACTTCTATTATAGTATAATTTGTATAACTTTTTTACCAAACAGTTTAATATAAACAGCTATATATATATATATATATATATATATATATATATATATAGAAAATCATAATCTATTTTTTTTTTGGAAATTGAAAAAAACATAATGAAAAACAGTACCTTTTTGCAATTACTAATCATTAACATAATTAACACTTTATAGTTAATTCTGAACAACACATTTTATAATGACTAATAGATATATACTATCTAAACTACATTTTTGTACCTCGACCTCTACTACAGTAGACTGATAGACGAGTAAAATAGTTTTTTTAAATGGTTATGTTTTACACAGCACATATCTGGTAATCTAATTTGGTACTTATTATTTATTAATTTATTTGTATAAAATATTCTGTCCTTCTAAATTCAATCTACTGTTATATCATTATTGTGTATTTGTATATTCCATTCAGTATGTGAACCAAAGGGTAGATAACTTTTTACCTAAGGGATAAGGTTGAGTTGTTATTATAATATTAATTTCCATGAGATGTATACCTGCAAGCATATAATTTGATCACAATCATTGCCACACTATCTTACTGAGAAAGAAACAACCTGCTGAAACCAAGGATTTTTTTCAGTATCAGTTTTCCTGCTTAACCTGAGTAGTTTGATAAATGATTTAAGTCTATATACATGTATGTGTTATACAGTGATTGCATATGAAAGTCTTTTTTTAGGCAAAATGAGCAGCTCGCTCTGTATTTCTTACAATTAAATGTATGATGTTTTATTGTCTAGGGTACTTACGATTGAACTCTGGTTTATCATTGGTCTTTATAGATAGACTGGCAGGGTATGACAACCTGATATTTTTTGTTCCTGGTATGGAAACCATACATGTGTACAAACCCTGGTGGTCATAATTCTGTATTTTCTTCAATACTAGAGATGGTTTTATTTCTCCTAAAAAGAAAAACAAACAAAGTACTAGCTAAGTTATGAACTTTATGGATTGTAGTGAAAGAAAGTGATTTTTGTCATAATTAATTTGTATAACCTAGCTTTTGGTTTTGTGATGACTGTGATTTACTCAAATCCTAATGATTTTTGGTAGGCTAATGGGCACTGCAACCTTGACCTTTGAACTACTGACACAAACAACTAGTGGTCTTGTGTTTGGTAAAGGTTGGATACATAGTTCTAAAGATATAATTTGGAAACTAAAAATGTGGTGCAGTTACAGTTTACCTCTTGGCTCTTAGTGTGGCAATTTTGTAAAACATTGCATGATAGCCAAACCAAATTTTTCTTTCGCTTATTCATATCATACTTTGTTCAGTGTGATGTGACAGACATCTCTGGACTCAACATCTAAGAATATAACTTATAAGCTGCATTGCTTTTTGAAAAATAACTTGATATGTTCTACATTTGCCTTTACATCAAATAATCTTATCCTAAATAGGAACACCATCATTTAACTTATCATATAAGAGTTACGCAAAAACTAGTAAAACGTACCCTCAATAGGAACACCATCTTTTAACCACTGGTACACTAGAGGTATGCTACATCTTGCCTCACAACTAAATAAACAATCCCCACCGAACTCTATAATAACTGTTTTAGGATTAGATATAATCTCTATCTCTGTAACAAAGAAATGAGAACATTATAGACACAATTTGTCATTTTGAATTAGTAGTTTCCATATGTATGGTAAAACAATGGGTATACAAATGAGTCATTACTGGTAAAACATTAGGGATAAAATTCAGTCAATATCGGTGAAATGTGAGTAAACAAATCAGTCAAACATCTTCTTCTGTTATTTCAGAAATCCATGTTTTATTGTAATCATTGACTTACTTTTATCATTACAAGAATAGAGAATGTTAGTTTTATACCCAACAGTCTTTCTTAAAAATTCTGAATTTACTGTAATATTCATATACTGACCTGTTGGTCCTACAGGGTCAACTAATGGCTCTTCAGCTGAAAATAATAAAAATATTAAATTTGTTATACAAATGAAGTTTCATCAGCTATTATTAAATTTTACCATAAAGTAGATATTTTCAAAGGACACTTGTCTCAATTCTAATTTGGTTTCTTAATTTTTATTAGCTATTTAGGGCTTTGCTTTTATTGTAGTCATTCTGGGTAATATTTTCAAAATTTCACATCAAATCATTATAATTGGTTAACACTTATATTATCAATGAACATTCAACAAATGGTATAACATGGTTATCATCTGGTGCACAAACAATACAATCACCACTGTACTTCAGAATCAGACAGGTGAATGGAACATTTCAGTCATAAATTTGAACGTTTTCCTTAATGTGCTATTTTCACCCACAGAAATGTTACTGTAATTTTGATTTGGACCATTCATCTACAAAGGCAATTAAAATGCTTATATATAAATATTCACAGTTACTCTTCCTTTTTAGATAGGAGCATTCTGAATGATAAATTGTTCTCATGTACATGTATCAGTATTTTCTTATCTTTCTGTATTGGCAAAATACAATAAAACTTACTTTTACCCAACATAACTGTTACTTTTACTACATCACTCATTGTTTCACCTAACTGGTTCCTGGCTCGGCATTCATATGTTCCCATATCTGCTTTATATGCAGCTTTCACCTGGAGCAGACACATTCATTAGTTTATCAATTTGTTGATATTTAATATGAAATAATAGAATACTAGTTACTTTTACACTTCCTGTTAACTGCGCATGCCTCTGCACTTTATACTTTCTGAACAATTTTTGGTTATGATACTTAAGTTAATGTGTTTGAGTTTCACCAAGTTTTTATCACTTCAATTCAAATGATTTGCCAGACAGACACATTTAAATGTCCATACTTATTGCTTTCCTTTATCACATCCAGCTCGGGTTTGTATTTTGTTTTTCTACAGTAAAACAAATTTGTTTATAACAAAAGCTGTGTTTTAAATCTTAGGAGTGAATGCATATGACTCAGAGCTGTTCTGTTATCGTAGTTTTGTATACTCTTTCTTGTCATTATTGGAAGGATTCTTAACATTTATCTGAGCACTTCTTTCTTGTAAAAAATATATTTTTGCATTTAAAACAAAACAATGTTAAAAACTATTCTGAAAATCTGAAGTATTTCAGAATTTTTTTGTTGTTGTTTATTTTCTGATGCTGTGTAGTTTTTCTGCATTCAAATTATTTTTTAAGTCTATTAAAAGGCTAAGAATTATCACCAGGTGCTGTTAATTATGAATTTTCGCATTTATTTTTTATGTTTGTCATTCTATATTTTTTTTCAGTCTAAATTTATTAATTTCTGGAGTGTTTACAAATAAATTACCTCATAAAACGGCTGATCAGATCTTTTAATTATTTCATGGTTTTTATACCAATCATAAATGACAGGATATTTACTAAGAACTCGACATTCTAGAATAAAACCATCACAAATCTGTACAGTAACATTCTTAGGTTGTACTTCAAATGATGGAATCAAATCTGTAAACAAAAAAAATAAATATATATATTACTTTTCAGTCTTTTTTTATCTTGGGTCTCAATTCCTATCAAATATATTCAAACTAACACTAACCCTTACACTTGTCCTAATTCTTCAATCTTATCCTCACATAAAAAAAATGTAAACTTCTTTCATTATTTTGTACATTAATCAGGCCATCAGGTTTTTCGTTTGAATTGTTTTAATCAAAGGTGACAGATGCTTGGGTCTGTTGTTAACATGAAGTGATTTGCTAGTTCAAAAATTTTCTTTCAATCAAAAATATAAATTGATCTGATATTCATGTGATATTGCGCACATGATATCTGCGATAGCATTATTTGTGAAGTAGGAATTATCATACACATTTAAAGTCTTACCATATCTAGATGGTCTATCATCAAAGGTATCTCTATCTGTAATACAATAAACATGATATTATCAAGTTTTATATGTAAAAGTTTAACATTTCTTTACATTCAGAATATTTGATAAAGTTACTTTTACTTGTTACTGTTTGTCCTATTCTAAATAAACAAACACCAATTGTGTTAGAAAATAATAAGGATACCAATGTATGTGTGCAAAACATGTTTCTAGAACAAATTTCATCAGATATGTGCGATAATAAAAAAAACTTCGGTAAAAATAAAATCCAAACTGCCTTCATAGAAGAATCTAAACAGTCTGAAGTGACTTCATCTGTTTGAGCTACAACCTTGAATTAAGTACAATTACATTCACTACAGATATAAAATTAAAACCTTTATTCACTAGAATTGTTAGTTTCTGCGGAAGGTTGGTAAATCTCCCAAGCACCTCTGCTTCTTCCATCTATAAAAACTGTGAAATTTGCCCATAGTGCTAAAAGAGGTGTTTTACAACAACTAATCAATCATATTGTATATAGCTTTAACATTAAATTCCTCCAAAGTTTAAAAGAGGGTCACATGTATGGAAGAAATATGTTTTATTGTGTTATGGAGTAAATATCAGTTTATACGTACATGCCACAGGGTCCTTACTCATCTCTACAACTACTGTAGACTGATCTGTGAACTCTACTTGTGAGTTAATATCTCCATTGTGTAGTCTACAACAGTACACACCTGCATCTGATGTACTGTAAGGGATAAACAATATCATTTTACATTGTAGGCATGTATAACTTTATGTTATAAACAAGTATAAATGTATGTTGTATACATGTCTTCCCATGTGGTGTACACGTGTATAACTATTTGTTGTTATGTTGTACAAATGAATAACTACATGCTGTTATGTTGTACACATTTAGAACTAAATTTGGGCACATGTATAAATATATGTTGTTCACATGTATAACTTTATTTATCTTTGTAATGCTTCTGACCGTGCAAGATCCTCATGGATATTTAAGGTTATTAAACATCCCCTAGTATTAGCAGTTTATATACTATATGTTGTACTGTTTACACATGTATGCCTATATACTGCAAATATGTATAACTGCTCAGAGTTTTACATGTCATGAATAACTACATGTTGCACACATGTTTGACTATTTAACAAATGTAAAATATACAAAAGGGTAATTTGTGATTGAATGTGTCTAATAGCATGGTCACTAGTGAATATTTTTCTATATTTGAATTCTTCAATATTAATCTATAACTGTGTATATCATACCTGACATTTCTAATTCTGAGTATGCTGCTTTTTTCTTTATCTAAGATATCCCAGTCCTTTTTATTCTCTTTGAACCACTGGTATCGAGGATAAGGGAAACCTATAGCTTTGACTTCTAGTTCTAAAACTTCTCCTTTGTTTACAGTTTTTCTTTCAGCTGGTTGATTAATAATCACAATTGGCTCTGAAATTTACCATAATTCATACAGTGCAAATGTATTGTGGATTCATAATTACTGGATATTCGTGGAATACTAATTTTAAGATGTACAGATAAACAATGAATTTAAATGTTTAATAAATTTTGCATTTGAGTTCACAACAATACTACATATAATGGATAAAAATATATATTGAACAGTACAAGACCACATCAATAATCAACCTATCTTTATTTTACAAAAATTTCTGCGGGTATAGATAAACAACAAATTTGATTGATTAACAACACAATGAAATCAAATATCCACTAAAATGAAAGTTTTCTTCAATCCAGGAAAATTGGAACCCACCGAAATAAATGAATCCACAGTATTATGAGTAAATATTATATCTCTTATTATATTTATATAGATTGTCCTATTTTGATTTATGATATAGAAATGTATGGTAATTATTTAAGTGACCTAAAAAACTGCTTTTGGAACTATCCTCATCTGCTACTAGTTAATCAGACAAAATTTTAAGGAGTAAAATATCAACATATAAGGGTATAAAATGGAAAAATAACCATAAAAGATAGAAAAGTAACGTAACAGGAACTATAAACTGTTAATTAAGATATTATTTTTTTTTAAATGGACAGAATGCCAGATTATTATGATTTATTGGGATTTGAGGAAAATCCCCATGCATACATATTTATATTTAAAAAGATATCACATTGTGAGTTCTTATTATTGTGATTTTCACCTAGCCAGGATGTTATATGCATTAACAAAAAAATCACAATAATTTAGAATTTAATACAATATAATTAGTCTTAACTTACCATATTTCTTTATATCCATAAGAACACTTTCCAACTTTAACTTATCTAGACAGTCAACTAGCTCAGCGGCAGTCATTCCCATGGATCCAAGTTCCCATAACATCTTATTGCTGGGACTACCATGGTAAACTTGGCTTCCAAACTTTCTCTCTACATCTGCACTACTGTTTGAAGAAAATTGGGGTACTCAAATAAATCAATTTCAGACATTGTAAATACCTATAACTATGTGTATGATGGAGATTGATGGTTGTCTTAGAAGTTTGGTAGATATTTTCTGAAATTTTTTATGTTTTGTACACTTATTACAATGTATCATAATTGTGATAATTTTCATGTTTTGTACACTTATTACAATGTATCATAATTGTGATAATTTTCATGTTTTGTACACTTATTACAATGTATCATAATTGGGATAATTTTCATGTTTTGTACACTTATTACAATGTATCATAATTGGGATAATTTTCATGTTTTGTACACTAAGTCTTATTACAATGTATCATAATTGGGATAATTTTCATGTTTTGTACACTTATTACAATGTATCATAATTGGGATAAATTTCATGTTTTGAACACTTATTACAATGTATCATAATTGGGATAAATTTCATGTTTTGTACACTTATTACAATGTATCATAATTGGGATAATTTTCATGTTTTGTACACTTATTACAATGTATCATAATTGGGATAATTTTCATGTTTTGTACACTTATTACAATGTATCATAATTGGGATAATTTTCATGTTTTGTACACTAAGTCTTATTACAATGTATCATAATTGGGATAATTTTCATGTTTTGTACACTTATTACAATGTATCATAATTGGGATAATTTTCATGTTTTGTACACTTATTACAATGTATCATAATTGGGATAATTTTCATGTTTTGTACACTTATTACAATGTATCATAATTGGGATAATTTTCATGTTTTGTACACTAAGTCTTATTACAATGTATCATAATTGGGATAATTTTCATGTTTTGTACACTTATTACAATGTATCATAATTGGGATAAATTTCATGTTTTGAACACTTATTACAATGTATCATAATTGGGATAAATTTCATGTTTTGTACACTTATTACAATGTATCATAATTGGGATAATTTTCATGTTTTGTACACTAAGTCTTATTACAATGTATCATAATTGGGATAATTTTCATGTTTTGTACACTTATTACAATGTATCATAATTGGGATAATTTTCATGTTTTGTACACTTATTACAATGTATCATAATTGGGATAATTTTCATGTTTTGTACACTTATTACAATGTATCATAATTGTGATAATTTTCATGTTTTGTACACTTATTACAATGTATCATAATTGGGATAATTTTCATGTTTTGTACACTTATTACAATGTATCATAATTGGGATAATTTTCATGTTTTGTACACTAAGTCTTATTACAATGTATCATAATTGGGATAATTTTCATGTTTTGTACACTTATTACAATGTATCATAATTGGGATAAATTTCATGTTTTGAACACTTATTACAATGTATCATAATTGGGATAAATTTCATGTTTTGTACACTTATTACAATGTATCATAATTGGGATAATTTTCATGTTTTGTACACTTATTACAATGTATCATAATTGGGATAATTTTCATGTTTTGTACACTTATTACAATGTATCATAATTGGGATAATTTCATGTTTTGTACACTAAGTCTTATTACAATGTATCATAATTGGGATAATTTTCATGTTTTGTACACTTATTACAATGTATCATAATTGGGATAATTTTCATGTTTTGTACACTTATTACATGTATCATAATTGGGATAATTTTCATGTTTTGTACACTTATTACAATGTATCATAATTGGGATAATTTTCATGTTTTGTACACTTATTACAATGTATCATAATTGGGATAATTTTCATGTTTTGTATACTTATTATGATAAGTTTGATGTTTGGATGTTAATTATATAATTTTGATATATTCAATTTGGTTTTTGATAGATTTTTATATTTATTTGTAACTTTACTTGGCCTTCATTGTTGAAGATCAATATTATTATTATTTTCTATTGTGATCTGTATCATGAAGATCTGCCACATATGAATAAAACAAGATGCAGGTAATAAAACAAAAACGAGACAGAAATCTTAACACAATAATAGTTAGGACATATTTTTCCATATATTTTATTTACATAAAAAACCAGAAAACTTTGCATTTGAATGAAGTTTTGCCTCTAATTGTTGAAGATGATTTTTTTTTACACATCAATCACTGTTTGTTATAAGGTAGATCTATCTTTTGGATTCAAAATCTCTTCATTATGATTGTATTTTTAAATAAAATTAAACAAGAAAGTACTGCTTATCAAATCATATTGCAACATGTGAACTGTAAATCTAAAGATTTTATTATATTCAGCAATAAACAAATTTCCCAAATCTATGTTGCAAATGAACCAAGTGTGAAAAATCCAAGAAGATAGGAGCCATATATGCCTTTATTCACCTGTGTATATGTTCCACAGGACGGCTGGACCATCATCACATTGAATATATATTATACAATAGTTACCTAAATCTATAATTTGGATTATCAGCTGCCTTATCTAACAATGCTCTCCAGTTACATGTTTCTGGGTTAGAATCTAGATCATCACGTAATTTGAGCATAAATTTACTTGATAATTCACCAATATTGGTATCTGGGTGGACATGTAGTCGTCTACAATGCTCACGATTCATCATAAATCAAGCATACCTGAAAAATAGAGCATAATTTAAGTACAGTATACCTTCAGAGCTCCAGATAAGAATTCACAAATTGGGTTTTTTACCCACCATTTTCTTATATAATTGGGTGATAAAGTTTTCTAATTGCATTATCAATTCCAATTCACCCCTCATATTAATATTGCGTTTTTCACCACAAAGCTCCTTAATGTATTGGGTTTTTTCATCAACACAATATTGAATATTTAGGCAATATCAACCCCAAATTTTTTCCCATCTTAAATATGTTTCTTTCTTTAATTTGTTAAGCTGTTTTATTTGGTTTAGGGTTAGGGTTAGGGTTATTTGCTAGCTGTTTTATTTGGTTTATTCACTGAGGAGCAATTGTAGGTTTAATTTGTGTTCCGTTTCAAACCTTCTGCCAGTTTTGTATTTTCTCATATAAACTGTAAAAATCAAAGTGATGGATAGCACCTATGGAAAGTTTGCAACTGTATATGTGTATTATTTCAAATAGGTTATAGACGTGTATTATTTCAAATATGTATTTAACCACAGTGTTGATTTTTCAAACTAAACCTTTGTCTCGCCAGCAATTTCCATTTATGGGCATTATGTTTTCTGGTTTGTGCGTCTGTTCGTCTTTCCGTCCTTCTGTCCGTTCGTCTTTCCCATTCGGGTTAAAGTTTTTGGTTGAGGTAGTTTTTGATGAGGTCGAAGTCCAATCAATTTAAAACTTAGTACACACTAGAACACACCTGTGATGTCGCGGGTCTGTGACTGAATTAAAGTATATAACTATGCGTAAGCCTTATTTTAATATTGGGATTATCATCTGATAAAGTCATGCCGATTATAAGATGCACAGTTTTCTCTGCTTTCAAAATCTTTCTGTTTGAACCTGTCGACCTGGAACTTATTAATTATTGGTAATATTAATTATTTGGAAAACAAAAGGTCCTGGAATGGAGTATTTTTTTTAATCAACAGCATTGTCCTATATTTATTAATTTAGTTATAAATAAAGTTGAATTCTTTGAATCGCTGTTTTATGTTATGCCCGCTAACAAATTGAAAACTGTACCTAAACGCCTTATTTTAAGTCCAGATTTTTAGTATTCGTATTGTCATCTTAGAAAGGCTTACTGCCTAAAATACTACAAAAGGGAACAATTTGACAATGGTTGAATTTATTAGTGTCCTATATTTGATATATATATAAAATTGAAGTCTTTAATTTGTCGTTTTACCCCATGACAGCTGACAAATTGGACCTCGTTATTTTAGTATTATAAATGTTCCCTATGATATAATCTTTCTAATTTTAATGCCAAATTAGAGTTTTTACTCTATTTTCACGGTCCACTAAGAATAGAAAATGATAGTGCAGATGGAGCATGCGTGTACTATGGACACATTCTTGTTTTATATATCTATACTTCTAAATCTAAAGACCGTTTTTATGTTCACTTGATAAATGTATAACTGAAGAAAGCTACAAGTCAAACTTATATATAAGGGTATATACTTGACAGGGTGTACTGAAAATTTCACCCCTTTACATCTAGAATGGTAAAAGTGACGCCAACAAAATTCAAACTTGACTTGTGGTTTTTGGTTATAAGCATTGCGTATAAGTTACATAAAATTTGGTTCAGGCAAACTAAAGTAAGAGAACAGAAATCTATTTTGGGATGTATGGACGTACGTACAAGTAATTATTAAGGGACGTACATACTCACAGAAAAAACAAGGATAAAACTCAATATGATGGGGCACTGAACAATAGTAGTATGACCTCAGGAATAAAAAGTTTATATACACTAGATTCATACAATGTTGATCTAAGGTGCTTATTACCCTGTAACACATTGTAGTTGCTGCTGTGTAATTACCATTGAGGCAATGACATTTGAGATTTTTGTTCTAAGCCATTTATTTGATATACTAGTAATCATTGCCTCTGTGTAAGGACGACACATTGTTAATTATAGGTCAATCTTAAAGAATCATGCTGCCCCAGGAATAAAGTGTGAGGATAAAACGTTCTGGATCCGTCCACTGCATTGTTAAGCACTAAGAAAGTCATTTTGCTAGTACATGGACAAATGTTATTAAATCATTTTAATAATTTCTACAGCACTTGTCTTTAGCTTGATCTCGGTCTTGATACACTGAACTATAACATTCTAAGAAGTAAATGATGACTTGGTTGCTTTTAAATTATACGGATGCTATGATACTAATTGTCATTTAATAAGATAATGTTTTTCTGTTGTCAGTTTGATCCATTTGAGCATGCTGAACGAGTGAGGGTCCTTATATCCACATTGGAATGTGAAACAGCTAGTATTTAAATAACGGAATTAAAAGTTTTCAAGTTATTTTTGGCATCAAAACTTTCAGATCGATGTCAGTTTGACAAAAACAATGCACTTTTCTATTAAAGCCTATATTTAACTTTACTCGTCCTTGGTGTGAGACATAAGCCATATAACTATCAATTATTTTATATTCTATCACCTGTGTATTGTTAAAATAAATCAAACCATTATCACTTGTCAATTATCCGACAACTTCGTCAAAGATCAACTTGTTCTCGCATACCAGACTCTTTCGATACACTCGGGCTTTTACTTATTCAATAATAAACAGTTGTAAATATTGTACATAGTAAAAAATAGTACGGGAAAATGTTCATTCATGAAATATTCATGAATTAAACGCTGTCTCGCGTAGATTTCTTTTGATTTTCTCTTCAGCCAATGTCCGATCCGCAAAGTGTTTGTGTTACTTATTTTCAAAATGAAGTTAAATTTATCTGAAATGTCGGTGAACATTTATTCCTTTTTTATTCAAGCTGTTATATTTTCAAAAGAGTAGCAACTCAAAATATCCAAGAATCAGAATTCGAACACTAGTACTACATTATCTTGGAGCAGAACATTGTGATAGTCTGTCTCACCGGAAGTTGAGGCTGACGCCTAAGGAAAGTAGCTATAGCTGAGACCAGTGCCTGTGTGTGTATTCATTAATTAACCGTAAAATGAAGAAAAAAAATAGTATATAAACTCTAATTATACTTGAATGTTTTTGTTTTATTCCAATTTTCATAAATCTGGGTTTAGTTGTCTTTTATTAGAACTTTTTGTTTCTGATGCCTTATCATGTCATAACTGATTTGGCCTTTCATTTTTTCCAACTGATTTCGTTTTTGAGGAAACCCTGTTTTTATTAGCAATGTTCTCGTTAAAGTACGCACACACGCCTGTGTGTTCGATGGATGCTTCCTAAAAACACTGGCTGAGTCTTGTTATCATCATAACTTTTCCTCAGCTTTTCAAAAGAAGCAGAAAACATGATTCTATTCAATATTTTTACCGGACATTCACTTTCGTTATTATTCAATGTATTTTATGATAAACCTGAGCAATGCGAAAAAAATATGACTACATGACACATGCTAATTAAATAAACGCCAAGAAGATCAAAATGTTTTCAAAAACATGTGTACCTATTGACAATGGAAAACTCTAACAGGGACCCATTTCAGCTACTTGATGCAGGGATCTATTTTTAGAACGAAAGGAAATTTCCAATTATAAATATTATAAAAATAGTTTACACGATGACTGTAAACAGATAAGGGTGAATAACGCAAATGGTAGCCAATAAAAGGGTTGAGAACTCATGGTTTTGGCATATAATTGGGTTTTCCTTTGAATTAATTGGGTTATTGAATCCTGCAATGGGCAATTGCATTGGTTTTTTTTATTATTTGTATTGTGTGATCACGCAAATACGCAGCTTATCTGGAGCTCTGATACCTTTTTCTCATTTTTTCTAAATTGAAATTAAATAGAAGATTAATTGAATGATTGGTGTTTAACACCACCTAAAGCATTTATGTTCATTTGTGTTGGCCAATTTTTATTCATGGAGAAAGCCTGTAGAGAATCCCCAACCTTTAGATGGAAAACTAACATTCCTAGTCAGCTAAGATTAGAGTTGACACACCTGCCATGTGTGGGATTGGAACTCACAACCTCAGTGTTGTACACGTATGTATAGACTAAAGATATGAGAGAGGTAAATTTTACAGAAAAAAAAATGTTCTACTGCACCAAACTTGATTACCTAATAATAGTTTGTATGTTTATTTTTAACAATTTCTTTACAATTAAGTTAAATTGTACAATTTAGTTAAATTGTACAATTTAGTTAAATTGTACAATTTAGTTAAATTGTAATAAAATTGTTGAAAAATAAATGAGGAATGTGTCCATCATGTCCATGGGACACAGACGATGCCCCTGATTACATTTATAAAGTTATAAAGTTATAAAGGGACATAACTGAAGAGGTAAACGGACAGAGTCACAGGACAAAAAAAAAAAAAAATTTGACAATTGTTGAAATATTTTTTTTTTTACATATATTCATTTTTAAGTAAAGGAAATTGCTAAAAAAACAATGATTAATGAAACTGTATTAAATTTTAATCATGCAAAGGATATGTCTATCTGCAAAATGACATTTTGTTTTCATAACAATTATTTGATCATTTTTTATATTTATTGAATAAATTTTAATTACAAAGTTGCTTCATATTTAAAAAAAAATCAAAATAAGTGTTTTCTTGTTCAAAGAAAAATAATCTCAAAACTGAATTGTGACTTTTTGTCCTGCGACTTTTTGTCCGTGACTTTTTGACCTGTGACTTTCTGTAAGTACTGCATTCAACTGAAGAATGGTAAAAGTGACATTACTTGATTTGAGTTCTGTGGTAATACGCATTATGTAATGTATGTATAAGTTTTAAAACATTTGGTTGAGACTAACTTAAGTAAGAGAATGGAAACAAAAAATTAAGCAATTTTTCAATTTATAAAGAAACATAACTCTAGAAGGAACAGTAAAAGTGACACCACCAAAATTCAAACTTGATCTGTACTTTTGGTAATAACTTATAAGCATTGTGTATTAGTTTCATTACATAAAGTTGTTGAAGCTCAAGTTGTTTCATTACATTGAGTTTTTGAAACTCAAGTTTAAATAAAATAGGTGTTAATTGCCCTTTGAGTGATAACTGTTAAAAGTGTTTGGATCAGGTCAGATTTAGCCAGAGGAAGAAAAGCTTGAAGATTTGATGGACTACTGTAAACCAACATATTTTTGCATATACTTTATTTCGTGTTTATTCCTTTCTAGCCGCCTATGTGGCAATTTAATTTAGGGATTTTTCTAATTTACTTGATGTACATGATGTAGTTATACATGTATAAGGAAAGATCCATGTTTAAATATTTCAGGACGATTTATATTCACATTATTTTTTTACTCGCAAAAGTTATTAAGGAAAACTGTGAATTTCTTACAGCAAATGGTACTGGACCAGTATACTGAGACTTGCATACATATTACAAGGCACAAACATTTAGAATTAAATGGTCTTTACTTGAGTAAATTAAAGCGACATAAAATTAAGTATGGTTCATTAAACTATGTATAAGGGTTTTCCATGAAAAATGATATTTTTTTTGGAGAATTCAGAGTACTGACATACTGTGATCAGGTGATGGATTCTAAAATATATGCTTTTTTCCCCCATCTGATGAGTTAAGCCTTTTTCAACTGATCTTTATAGTTTGTTCTTATATTGTACTGTTACATCACTGTCCCAGGTTAGGGGAAGGGTTGGGATCCCTCTTACATTTTTAACCCTGACACATTATGTATGTATGTGCTTGTCCCAAGTCAGTAACCTGTAATTCAGTGGTGGTCCTTTTTGATGTGTTACATCTTGGTTGATGTTAATTGTTAATAATTTAATTTTGGATGTTACGCGTCTTCTGATTGGCTGACGTTATTTTGTTATGAGCCCATGGACATAATTTAGTCATGTGAACGTGACGTCATCAACGTTTTTTCATGGTTTTCTACGGTTTAAAATGGAATTTAGAATTAAATTATAAGAAATGACTGTAATATTTTTTCTGTCTATTCAAAATAACATAAAAAATGTGGTGCACACTGTTAAATAACCCGCTACGCGCGTTATTCAGTTTGCACCAAATTTTTTATGTTATTTCTTCATAGACAGAAAAAATATTACAGTCATTCCTTAATTAAATATAAATTAGGCCCTTAATTAAATTTTCTAGTTTGAATTGTTCTACATTTGTCAATTCAGGGCCTTTTACTAGCTGACTATGTATAGTATGAACTTTGCTCATTAATGAAGGCGTTACGGCAACCTGTAGCTGTTAATTTTTGTGTCATTTGGTCTATTGTGGAGAGTTGTCGCATACACCTTATCGCTATTTGTCTGCCTTTACTGGATATCACAAATTTCCTGTAATTTTTTTTGACGTCATTATAGAAAATATCTGACGCATGTCAGGATAGCGATAAGGTGAATCATACCACATCATCTTTTCAGTTTTGCCAACTTCGGTCAAGTGCCAGAAGCATTTCTAATATAAATAATACGTTTGTGTAAAACTTGAATATCTTCATAAATTGATATTGTAGTATTTGACAAACGAAACAATCTTAATCGAACACATGTACAAAATAAATCGAAAAATTCTATTTGAACCCATTGTAAAAATATTTCCCGGGTCATTTTTTCTTACACTATATCAGGTGACAGTCGTTGTTTTCTCTATTAATGAATAAAATTATAATCTTCATTTATATATCAAGAGAAGAATTCTGTAACTTCGGTGGCTTTGTGCTATTAACAGCTTGCTTTTGCTTGTGCATTTTGTTGGACAAAAAACATGTTATTGTTTTCCCGGAAGTAGTGTAAATATCAAAAAGGAAACCCGGAAGTCCAAAATCAAACTATAAAAAGCCAATCAAATTTAAAGATAATCAAAGTGCTCTATATTTTGAGCATACTGTTTACCGATAAATGTTTCAAGGAATGGAAGCCTAGGATAATTCATACCCACCAACTGTCACTATTTGCGGGGGATTTCCCCCATGGAGACTCCCAAGTGGAAATTTTGTAAGAGCAATTTTGTCCACTATTTTAGAGAAAACAATTAATTTAACAATGGCTATGAACTTGTTAAAGCACGAAGAAACCAAAAAACCACATTAAAATAAATTTGAAGGCCCCCTTGAAGTTTTTGTAGGACTATAAGAACCGTCTTTCACGTAAAACCCCCATGGGCATTTTGAAAAGTTGGCAGGTATGATAATTAATATTCGTCGAATTTGAAATAAGGAAATACCAAAGTTAAATATGATCATATTTATTCAAATAAAGAATTCCAGTCCGAGATAGTTAGGCAAAATTACTATGTATCTATCAGTGGTTGAAATATTTTTTTGCAGCTCTCGGTATATAGACCGGCCGTGATTAATGATTGATATTTTCACCACTGGCACCAGCATGGTTTTTGATTTGTTTATACGAGATTAATTCTTCCTGCGTTTTTTTAACGAATGATGCCTAAATTTGCCCTAAAAACAGTCAACTTTCCTCGTGTTTAACGGTTTTCCAGGCACTCCGGCCGGGAGTGATGATTTTCAAAATCTTAGGTATATTTTGAAATAAGTTATTGGTATGACACGGGCCGGGTTATTTTCTCATATACATTGTATGTTATGATGGTATGATACTAAACCCGTGACGGGAGGGAGTGTGCCTGATATTCATATTATGAACACATAATCTTTCAATCAGTTTAAATGCAATCAGGAGCAGGCATGTCAGTTAACTGCTAGTATTCTGTTGTTATTTATGTATTATTGTCATTTTGTTTATTTTCTTTTGTGACATCAAACTCGGACTTCTCTTGAACTGAATTTTAATGTGCGTACACCGTATTGTTATGCGTTTACTTTTCTACATTTGCTAGAGGTATAGGGGAAGGATTGAGATCTTCGTTCTTATGTTGTACTGTTATACCACTGTCCCTGGTTAGGGGAAGGGTTGGGATCCCGCTAACATGTTTAACCCCGCCACATTATTTAAGTATGTGCATTTCCTAAGTCAGGAGCCTGTAATTCAGTGGTTGTCATTTGTTTATATATATGTGTTACATATTTGTTTTTCGTTCGTTTTTTAATATAAATAAGGCCGTTAGTTTTCTCGTTTGAATTGTTTTCCATTGTCTTATCGGGACCTTTTATAGCTGACTATGCGGTATGGGGTTTGCTCATTGTTGTTGAAGGACGTACGGGGACCTAGCTATAGTTGTTATAATGTCTGTGTCATTTTGGTCTCTTATGTATGTAGTTGTATCATTGGCAATCATACCACATCTTCTTTATTATATGTTTAATCCCGCCGTTTTTTTTTTTTTACGCCTGTCCCAAGTCAGGAGCCTCTGGCCTTTGTTAATCTTATATTATTTTTAATTTTAGTTTCTTGTGTACAATTTGGAGTTTAGTAAGGCGTTCATTATCACTGAACTAGTATATATATTTGTTAAGGGGCTAGCTGAAGGACGCCTCCGGGTGCGGGAATTTCTCGCTGCATTGAAGAACTATTGGTGACCTTCTGCTGTAACAGTTGTTTGTTCTATGGTCGGGTTGTTGTCTCTTTGACACATTCCCAATTTCTATTCTCAATTTTTTTGATCCATTCTTCCCAGTCAGCCCAGAGGATTTAGGGGGAGGTACAGGGGGCCCGCCCCTTTTGTGGTTGGTTATATAGGGAATCACTGAAGCTTGACGAGAGCGGGCCCCTTCTTAGACAGTCAGTGGGTCCCACTTACGAAAATTTATAGATCCGCAACTGCAGTCTATTCTGTTAAGTTGCCATACCTTTTTTGTCGAGGCACTTACATGGTCAGATCGTTTTTTAATGTAATCTTACATTTGCAATTCAATTGAACCTATGGGGAAGAAAGCAGCCTACATAAAATTGTATTCGAAATTTCGAATCAGCAGAGATTGAATCAGTAACCGATCCTTTTCAAATAATATTATTTACATGCGCTTCCCAATCAAGGTCATGTGCTATTGTTTCTCCTCAGGGGCGGATCCAGCCATTTTAAAAGGGGGGGTCCTAACCCAGGACAAAAAGGGGAGTCCAACTACATGCCCCCATTCAAATGCATTGATCGTCTAAAAAAAGGGGGGGTTCAACCCCCAGACTCCCCCTCCCCCCCCCTGGATCCGCGCCTGCTCCTTAATACGGACTTTTCCTTGACCGATTCCTGTATGTATGGTTTTGCAAGTATACTTACAAGAGGATTAGCCGGATTTTCTTAAACGTGTAACATAACATTTTTCATCCAATTGCCAATAATGAGTTTGGATATCCATATTTTTAAATATCTTTTGCCTTTCTACTCTTACCTAGTGATTGATATAAATTTTGATCACGTATCAACGCTTCGCTTGTACAAGATTCTACATATATTAGTCTGACCCATGTTCTTATTTTTGCAACTATATTATCTTTGGTATTCGAATTAACATACTTCTACCGAAATTCATTAGTTCTGACAGTTTTTTTTTTTTTTTAAATAACGTTTTTTCGAAATCTCTTTCACTTTTACTACATAGTCAGCTATAAAAGTCATTGACCATCTCATATATGTCTAGAAATGTGTCCTTAAATCAACATATCAGAATTTGTAACTGCTACATTGGAATGGTTACACTGGTGACAACAAAAACATCATCGATCAGAAACGACGCCATCGACCAAGCCAAATCGAATATCTTTACCTCAGTGGAAATTGTGCAAACAACTTTCTCTAACTTCACTAAACGTTCGATTAGTAAAAAACAAATCCCTGTCTATAACTATAAGTGACCATTTACTTTCTTGCAATACTGATATATTAGTGCTAACAGAGACATGGCTCGGTTCCATCATTGGTAAATGTATTCTGTCTGAACCTCTACCAGACGGATACACTATTCAGAATGCTCCCAGATGCGTCCAAAGGGGTGGTGGTGTTGCTATCATACACAAATTGGACATTCCTGTTAAACGCGTACCAACGAAGAAATCACCTTCACATTTAGAACTCCTTCAATGCAATATTAGTTCATCAAGAAAGAACGTCCGTTTGTTTGTGATCTATCGTCAACCACCGTCCCGTGCCAACAAGTTCAAAACATCTAGCTTTTTCGAGGAATCGTTGGATTTTATTGGCTATACAATGAGAATATCCGATGATATTATCCTAACGGGAGACTTAAATTTCACCCTAGACGATAAATTCGACAGTGACGCCCGAAAATTCACAGAAACGTTATCTGATCGTGGTCTCGTGCAACATGTTGTTGGTGCTACTCATTGTCCGTGGACACACGCTTGATGTCATTATTACTAGAGAAGATAGCTCAATTGTAATCGGCATTCCATCTATTGAGGAATTACATCTTTGTAATGATAAAGGCGTTCCATCACTCGACCATTTCGCGGTTCACTGTAGTCTGAATGTTAACAAACCACCTAAAATACGGGAGTCCATGAAATTCCGTAAGCTCGAAGAAATTGTTATTGACGATTTAAACACCGACATCAATTGTTCGAATTTCATGCCAAGTCAGACAGCATCACTTGACGAATTAGTTTCAACATATGACTCAGTGCTCGAAAAACATGCTCCAATTCAATCCAAAACTATAACATTGCGCCCGAATACAGAATGGCACGCATCCGAGCTCCGTACCGCTAAGACAGAACGCCGTAAAGCTGAGCGTAAAATGCGGAAGATAAAGCTTGAGGTTCATAAACAGTTGTATAAAGAGCAATGTATCAAAACACACAAGCTGCTTTTGAAGTGTAGGACTGACTACTATTCAGATAAAATTTTGGAAATAGGGTGTGATCAAAAGAAACTGTTAAATTTAACAAACAAGCTAATGGGTAATACGAAGACCATAGTTTTGCCATCACGTGAGTGCGATAAAGATATATCGAAAAGGTTCGGCGACTATTTCCTCAATGAGAATGAAACCATCATGAGACATCTATCAAGTGAAGGTGATTCCTCTCTAAATGGAAATGACGCCTTCTGCGCAGATGTGATGTTCGACGGGCAGGCACTTACTGTTGTCTTAGCATCTGCATCCGTGGATGAAGTCCGGAAGATCATTTCAAAGGCTCCGTCGAAATCATGTGAACTCGACCCGCTACCAACTTCGTTATTAAAACCGTGTTTGAACAGCTTAGCACCAATCATAACGAAAATAGTGAACAAGTTATTACAAGAGTCGTAGGTTCCAAAAACATTTAAGGAAGCAGTTGTACTACCCTTACTGAAGAAACCGGGACTAGACAAAGAAATGTTAAAGAACTATCGTCCAGTTTCTAATCTTCCATTTATATGTACGGAAGCCGTAATGGGACACACAAACAATAAAGAAATATTTTTTTTTAATTCGAGATCACGATAAAACATAACCGTTTCGTTACTCTTCTAATATGCATTGTGGGACATATTGACTATATCCCTTTTGTTTCTCTATTAATAAGCTTTTGAATGAGGTATAATGTATATCTGTAATTAGGGGCTAAAGGGTCGCAGCAGTCCATTCAATTATTCCAAATATCCATTCCATTATTCAAAATTGGCTATTTTCATAATTTTCACGCGTATTTTGGCATTTAGGTCCTCCGTAATCCCTCTAATAGTCATTGCGTCACAATGGACATGTTATATCTAAAAACATGGGATGACGAACATCAAAGGTAACGCGAAAAAAAGATAACGTTGAGTATCCGGCCTCACCCCTATGAATTTTATTCACCCTTTATGGATCCGTAGGGGGTCAGTAGTTAACCGTATAACGAATTTATCGGACGCTGGACTTTTTCTGCGGCGTTTTGTTGAAAAATAAACAATGAAACACAACAACATTAATAGATGACGTCGCCATTAACGCGTCATGAACCCCATATGAAACTTACTAACCCCATACGGTCTCATAGGGGGTCACCACGTGACGGTGTTTAACCAATCACAACGTGATAATTCATCTGTGGTCCGATAATTATATGTATGTTTTGGTATTCAGGTCGTCCATACATTGAACCAAGGAATTTCTGTTAAAAATAGTTAGGGAAATCCACTAGTTTATTATCCGAAACTAAATAAATGAATGAATTAAAGTTAAAAATTTAAAGAGTTCTTTGAATGTTTTTTTCTGATATTAATTTGAATATTTGTTAGATAACATCAAATTGAAGAATTCAGAAATACTGTTTCGTTTTATCGAGATAATAATATATTTTATCGAGATCTCGATATATTTAACCGAGATAATGACTTAATAATCCGAGATCTCGATCTAATTAATCGAGATAACGATCGATATGATAATCTGAGATCTCCATAAAACAGTTTCGTTTTATCGATATAATAAATCGAGATAACGATATAACAATCCGAGATCTCGATAAAAGAAATCGAGAAAACAATATAACAATTTCGTTTTATCGAGATAACGATATATTTTTTATCGAGATCTCGGTAAAAAGGTAATGTTTTGTCGTAATCTCGAATTAAAAAAATATTTTCTAATTTTTTGTGTGTCCCCTTACGGCTTCCGTATATATCGAAGGTCCTCGAAAAGGTTGTAGAATGTCGATTAGAAAACCATCTTCAGTCGAATGATCTGTTTGATAGTGGTCAATCGGCTTACCGTGCTTACCATTCCACCGAGACGGCATTGCGAGTTCATCACGACATAATTGTTGCACTTCATAATAATTTTTGTGTAGTTTTATTAATGTTAGACCTTTTGGCAGCATTTGACGTCCTCGACCATCCATTTTACGACAGCGACTTGAATACTCGTTCGGAATATCTGGAGCCGCGCTAAATTGGTTGTTATCATACCTTACTGATAGAACTCAGCGTATCGCAATCGGCTCTGTTCAGTCGGACGATATTCATTGGAAGTATGGTGATTCACAGGTATCTGCCCTCGGACCGAAACTCTACTGCATTTTCTAGAAACCCATAGGTGAAATTTGTAAACGTCATAATACATGTTACCGCTGCTATGCGGATGATACTCAGGTGTATCTCGTAATTAAACCGCTTGACAATTGGAATAATATATCTGCTCGACTTGAAACCTGAATGCCGGACATAAGCTCTTGGGTGTGTTCAAATAAGCTTAAATTGAACGAAGATAAAACCGAGCTGATAATTTTCTCTCCGAAACACCGAGTAAAAGAATTCGCAGACTGTCACCTAACGTTTGGCAAAACATCGTTAGTGATTCAGCACGCGTCAAGAACCTTGGTGTTTATTTTGACAAAACATTGGCGATGGACCAGCAGATTAGTGCGACCTCGAAATCTTGTTTATATCAGCTCAGAAATATCGGTCGAATTCGTCCATTCTTTACAGAGAATGCAGCAAAGACACTTGTTTGCTCTTTAGTGACGTCTCGCTTGGACTACGGAAATGCAATATTATATGAACTTCCCGCAAATGCAATCCAATAATTACAGCGTGTACAGAACACCGCCGCAAAATTAATCACAAGGAAAAAGAAAAACGAACATGTTACTCCAATTTTAAAACATCTTCATTTGCTGCCAATAACATTCGTTGCAAATACAAAGTGTTGCTTAATGTGTTTAAAGCTATGAAACAAGAAGCATCCGTATAACTTCAAGAACTGGTTAACATTTACAAGCCAACAAGAACTCTTCGGTCTGAAAACAATATGCTACTAGTAAAACCAACAGTAACAACAAACACATACGGAGAAAGACGGTTTGATAGAGCTGCCGCCGTTTTATGGAATGACTTACCGAAAGAACTGTGAAACACGGAAACTGTGAATGCTTTCAAGAAAAACATTAAAACCTATCTATTCAAATGGCAATTCAAAGGATTCATTGCCATCTAAAACGAGTGATGAAACGTTAAACTTAACCCCTTGTTTACATGAGACAAGGATTCGAGAGCCAGTATCTTCAAGTAATGAGTTGAACAAACTAGATTTGATCACAAGTAAAGAGATTTATTGTGAAATTTCACCAGCATAAATGTTCGTTCTAGGTATTTCACATCCAACTCTGATATGCCGATCTAATGAGTTCATCGATCGCCAACAGTTTTGAAATTAGTTATCAAAGGTACCAGGCAAATAATTTGATACACCTGACTCGCGTTTCGTCTACCGTCAGAAGACTCATTAGTGACGCTCAGATTAAAAAAAGTACAAAGCCAAACAAGTAGAAAATGTTAGAGCATTGAGAGCTCATAATTCCCACAAAAAAGTGCAAAATACGGCCAAGGTAATATATGCCTGGGATAAGAAAATCTTTAGTATTATTCATTGTATTGCAAACAGTTTTATAAAAATGACCATGTAATTGATATCCATGTCAACACCGAAGTTCTGACTACTAGGCTGGTGATACCCTCGGGTACGAAACGTCCACCAACAGTGGCATCGACCCAGTGGTGTAAATAGTTATCTAAGGTACCAGGCTTATAATTTTATACGCCAGACGCATGTTTTGTAAACCCGTAAAAAAAAAATTTTCACAAAATTAGAAAACTGAAGCAGCCAACAATCTAGAAATAAAAAAAAACTTAAAAAATATCGAAAAAATACAAATTTGTTTTTCTTTCCATCAATTTAATGATGCGTAAACAACAAATATAATTAATGGCAACTCTCATTTTAAACAACACTTTCTTCTTCTGATGTGACTCGTATATATATATGCCTAGGATAAGAAAATTTTTAGTATAGTTCATTGTATTGCAAACAGTTTTATAAAAATGACCGTGTAATTGATATTCATGTCAACACTGAAGTGCTGACTACTAGGCTGGTGATACCCTCGGGTACGAAACGTCCACCAACAGTGGCATCGACCCAGTGGTGTAAATAGTTATCTAAGGTACCAGGCTTATAAATTTACGTTACACTGCATTTTTGAATGCACTAAATCATTCAGGAGATAACTGCATTGTATTTTAAGATCCGACGGTATCAATAGGTGATTTGGTGGTTGCAAATCAAGTTTTCCAACGACTTGTTAGTAGAACATCCAGTAAACAGGTATGTGCGACCATCATATCACCAATCAATGCCGTCCGAGCTAAAAATTAATTCCATTCTTATGAAAGAGGGACGAAAGATACCAAAGGGACAGTCAAACTCATAAATCTAAAACAAACTGACAACGCCATGGCTAAAAAATGAAAAACTGACACAAAATAACGTCAATTCATACTTAAAATCTGTCAAACGTCTTCTGCGCTTTGGCGTACGTTTTCATAGCTCATAGATTATGAATTGTTCCCATGGTGACGTTATTGACGATAAAAATGATGTTGCAATTAGAATGATTGGTAGTGCCAGCAAAATATATAAAACATGCTTTTCCCTATATTTTTATTTGTTACCCGCAATATGAGGGAACTGTCTACATACCTACATCAACATAATTTACAACCATGCGGTTTAAAACTTATCATCGAAAGTATAAGCCACTCTAAACTATAATAAATGGTTTCAGATGAAAATTAAAGTTTTTTTCTACTTAAAGGATGGAGACTACACAATCAGATTATTCAGTGAGACGAGTTTACACCAGACCACTTCTCTTGTTTCCCAGTCAACAAATCATTTTTAGATTTCTTTTTATGTCTTTCCTTTTGTAGCTATACATAACAATTCTTTTGATAAAATATGTTTACATCTAAAAAGATTGTTTTAATAGTAAAATACACAGGGTTGTGGGGAATTACGGTCATATATTGCAACGAACTAAATACATATACATATGGTCGGCACTTAACGTTACCCTGTATACAGGTGGTACGTAATTTTAGTTTGATTGTATGCATAGATTTGGCAAGTTTATCCAACACAAAATAGGTAAAATCCGTTAAAAATCTTTTTTTCACAAAATTAGAAAACTGAAGCAGCCAACAATCTAAAAATGAAAAAAACCTTAAAAAATATCGAAAAAAATACAAATTTGTTTTTCTTTCCATCAATTTAATGATGCGTAAACAACAAATATAATTAAAAGCAACTCTCATTTTAAACAACACTTTCTTCTTCTGATGTGACTCATACATATGTATAACATGTATTGACGACAGTTTCTTAATTAGAGACCTTATTTATTTATCACTACATCCGATTAAACTGTCTTTTTAAATGCTCATTTCCCGCTGATTGTTCCTAACTTTGTTTCCGTCCATCTGTAAAAGTTAAAATGTAAAATTTCTACCTTGACTGTGTCTGTTTTGTAAACAAGAATGAAGCAAAACTGAAAATTAGTTCAAAGTTCAAAGTAGAGAATCAACAGCGAATGCTGACATCCCACAGAACTAATGGAACGGAAAACTGACAATGACTTGGAACATTCTAGAGAACAAATGGGTCAGAATACTGCCGAACGGATGACACAGGCCAAACACATGGGAAGCGAATATAATGATGAAGCGACACGAGATGTTCCTGGCTATACAGATCTTGTGAGAACAAGGTCGTCTGAACAGAACATTGCTGGACATGACACACTACAAGATCAAAATAATGGATATACAGAACTAAGGAAATCCATTGTCACAAAAGATCAATATGATACACTTGGGGAACATAATATATATGACTACAGTACTGTTTCAGATTCAACAACAAACACTAAAGCTATTAGTGCAGATAGGGAAGACGGCGTCGACTGTTCTAGAGATCGTGAGAACATATCAGAAACATCTGGGCATAAATATAGAAATATCGGTAAAACACATCTGAAATACTATAATGAACAGCTGCACATTTCTACTGGACAAAAACATAGCTTAGAGTCTTCAGCATCTGGAATCAGAAAACAAAAATCCGTAGAAAGTATCGGTAATGATGAACCAGATTACTCTTATGTAAGTGGATTTAAAGATCGTCAGAATGATACCAAGCATGTTCAAGGTATGGTACAAAGTTTAAACAAAGATTTCGTTCCTGCATGTCCAGATAATGATGTTCACCAGGATATGCAGAGGGAAGAATGTGTTAGTGAAAGAACAAATAAAAGCAACAGCATACAGGCTGTAAGTTCAAGGGCTCGGCTTATTGGTGTAGCTATTGTCGTTCTTGCAGTATTTGTTGGTTGTTTAGTCTTAGTTTTATCTCTAAAAGGAAAATCAAAAAACAACTGTAACTCTTCAGATAAAGGTTCGTATAATACTTATACGGCGTGTAAAAAATAAAAACAACACTATATTTAAAACACGTGTTCCTTATTGATAAATTTTAGTAGTTTTTTTTAATATGAATTGCATATTCTCCTGCCGAAAACTTATATTCACCGCGCAAAACGTTGCGTTTTTTTATTAGGTAAATAATTTTGGTAAAAAAAGTTTGATGTACAATTGGTTTTGGTAAATAATTGCCATTAAATATATCTCTCCCGAACATGGAATAAAACATTAAGAGAAAGCATACTAAAATCATACCAATGTCGAATATATACAATTACTGTGATTTGTTTCAGTACATGACTGTGTGGTTTAATTTACTTTTGAAAAATTGATATTCAGTTCGGCCGTTGGCCTTTGTGAATATCAGTTTTTCAAAAGCCAATAAAATCACATATCTACCTCATCAAAAGACAGTAATTGTATATTATTCGACATTGGTATCATTTTAGTGTGCTTTCTCTTTATGCATTAGATTTTGAATCAACAAGCGTATTCACATAGAGAAAAGTGCTATTCACCGCGCTGAACGTCACGCGCTTATATATGATTATAACGTTATGATAAAATGTTTGATATACAATTGATTTTGGTAAATATTTCGCTTCAAATACTTTGTTTACTTTTGGAAATTGGAATAAAACGATAACTGGTCGACTTCTGTTTGGGTATATATGTGATTTAATTGACTTTGAAAAAAACTGATGTTCACTTCGACTGCAGGTCTCAGTGAATATTTGTTTTTCAAAAGTCAATACATCTTCACCTCACCTAATTTTAACCTCACTGAATGAAACTTATTATATAGTATTCCATATTGATTACACTTTTGTGAGTTTTTTCTAAATGAATTGGATTTAAATAAATAAGCATATTCACCTGCGGAAAGGTATATTCACCGCGCAAAACGTCGTATGCTATAATTTTACGTGTACGATTATGTTAAAATCGTTTGATGTAAATTGGTAAATAGTTCATGTACCCTAAAATCTCACTAGATCTCCCAAATTCCTTAAGTTGCATTTTGTTTCATTTGTAGTTTAAAATATCTAAACAATTATTTTTATCAGCCATCTACTCTTTCACAATTATTTATTTTCTTTCATTTATTCAGGCTTTCACCCACAGCTGTTAACATTAACAGGTGAGCAGTAGTTTTATCACATATATTGCATTTCGACATGTCGAAAACATCTACAGATTCAGAGCATTTATACATAAAATGGCACTATTAACACAATGTTAGTTTGCAAAACATTTTCGATAAACGTTTCAAATTATTGTGAACAAACGCTGGTGAGTTTCAGAAGAAAGATAGATTTAAAAACAATTAGAAAACAAAAGTCAGTTGTGTATGCATATTAGTTTAGTTCGGATTCCGTGAACTAATTTGCATACAAAACTTAGATTTTGTCACAAAATTCAATTTTGGATTTATTTTTGTGTAGACAAAATTGAGTTTTGTTAAACAGAAGTGAAAATTTAACATAAAAGTAAATTTTGTGCCACAAAAGTCAATTTTGTGCCACAAAAGTCATTTTTGTCACAAAAGTCATTTTTGTCACAAAAGTCATTTTTGTTACAAAAGTCAATTTTGTGTCACAAAAGTCAATTTTGTCTACACAAAAATAAACACAAAATGAATTTTGTAAAGAGAAAATTAATTTTTTAAGACAAAATTCAATTTCGTGTTTATTTAAATAATAATGATGTTCTCTCCAGAAAACCCTGGCCGTTTTTTGGCACAATTTTTTTGAACTTTTTGTCCTCAATGCTGTTCAACTTTGTACTTTTTTCGGCTTTCAAACTTTTGTATCTGGGCGTCACTAGTAAGTCTTGTATGGACAAAATGCACTTCTGGCGTATCAAAAATTTTAATCTTGTTGCCTTTTGTTAGCTATTATTCGTGTGTTTCTTTGTCAATTGTGTTCTCCTATTTATTTATATTGTAGTCTAGTAATGTTGTGTTGTCATTTTAATGTTATATTTCACATGGCCATAAAAGAGGGAGGTTTGGCATGGCCCAAAACCAGGTTCAACCCACCATTTTTAGCTCACCTGTCCCGAAGGGACAAGTGAGCTTATGCCATCACTTGGCGTCCGTCGTCGTCCGTCGTCTGTCGTCTGTCGTCGTAAACTATTTCAAGAATCTTCTCCTCTGAAACTACTGGGCCAAATACTTTCAAACTTTAACTGAATGTTCCTTAGGGTAACTTATTTATAAATTGTATCCGAAGTTTTGATCTATCAACAAACATGGTCGCCATTGCTAAAAATAGAACATAGGGGTCAAATGCAGTTTTTGGCTTATAACTCAAAAACCAAAGCATTTAGAGCAAATCTGACATCGGGGTAATATTGTTTATCAGGTCAAGATCTATCTGCCCTGAAATTTTCAGATGAATCAGACAACCCGTTGTTGGGTTGCTGCCCCTGAATTGGTAATTTTAAGGAAATTTTGCTGTTTTTGGTTATTATCTTGAATATTATTATAGATAGAGATAAACTGTAAACAGGAATAATGTTCAGCAAAGTAAGATTTACATATAAGTCAACGTGACGGAAATGGTCAGTTGACCCCTTTAGGAGTTATTGCCCTTTATAGTCAATTTTTAACCATTTTTCGTAAATCTTAGTAATCTTTTACAAAAATCTTCTCCTCTGAAACTACTGGGCCAAATACTTCCAAACTTTAACTGAATGTTCCTTAGGGTATCTAGTTTGTAAATTGTATCCGAAGTTGTGATCTATCAACAAACATGGTCGCCATTGCTAAAAATAGAACATAGGGGTCAAATGCAGTTTTTGGCTTATAACTCAAAAACCAAAGCATTTAGAGCAAATCTGACATGGATAATATTGTTTATCAGGTCAAGATCTATCTGCCCTGAAATTTTCAGATGAATCAGACAACCTGTTGTTGGGTTGCTGCCCCTGAATTGGTAATTTTAAGGAAATTTTGCTGTTTTTGGTTATTATCTTGAATATTATTATAGATAGAGATAAACTGTAAACAGGAATAATGTTCAGCAAAGTAAGATTTACAAATAAGTCAACATGACGGAAATGGTCAGTTGACCCCTTTAGGAGTTATTGCCCTTTATAGTCAATTTTTAACCATTTTTTCGTAAATCTTAGTAATCTTTTACAAAAATCTTCTCCTCTGAAACTACTGGGCCAAATACTTCCAAACTTTAACTGAATGTTCCTTAGGGTATCTAGTTTGTAAATTGTATCCGAAGTTGTGATCTATCAACAAACATGGTCGCCATTGCTAAAAATAGAACATAGGGGTCAAATGCAGTTTTTGGCTTATAACTCAAAAACCAAAGCATTTAGAGCAAATCTGACATGGATAATATTGTTTATCAGGTCAAGATCTATCTGCCCTGAAATTTTCAGATGAATCAGACAACCTGTTGTTGGGTTGGTGCCCCTGAATTGATAATTTTAAGGAAATTTTGCTGTTTTTGGTTATTATCTTGAATATAATTATAAATAGAAATAAACTGTAAACAGCAATAATGTTCAGCAAAGTAAGATCTTCAATTAAGTCAAATTGACCAAAATTGTCAATTGACCACTTAAGGAGTTATTGCCCTTTAAAGATTTTTCACAATTTGTTCATCATGTTGACTTACTTTAAAAAATCTTCTCCTTTGAAACTGCTGTATCAATTTCAGCCAAACTTAGGCTAAATGAGTTTCAGAGTATCTAGTATAAATTTTATATTTTATTTCCTTGTATGTCAAGAAACATAGCTCCTATGGCTAAAATAGAACAGAGGAGAAAATGATTATTTTTTTTGGCTTTTGAAGAAAATAGGACGATCCTAAAAACATTTAAATAAATTGAAAAGCCAAAATAATCATTGATGAGAGATTTAACCAAAAGAATTAAGGTGAGCGATTCAGGCTCTTGAGAGCCTCTTGTTTCCTTTAAAAATGTCCTGTAAAAAGTCAGGAATATGGCCATTGTTATATTATAGTTCGTTACGTTGTGTTACTGTTGTGTCGTTTGTTATTTGATGAGTATAAATTCACATTACTATAAGACGTGTCATGGTACTTTTCTATCCCAAATTCATGTATTTGGTTTTGATGTTATATGTGTTATTCTCATAGGATTTTGTCTAATGCTTAGTCTGTTTCTCTGTGTATGTGTGTGTGTGTGTGTGTTACATTTTAATGTTGTGTCGTTGTTCTCCTCTTATATTTAATGCGTTTCCCTTAGTTTTAGTTTGTTACCCCGATTTTGTTTTTAGTCCATGGATTTATGAGTTCTGAACAGCGGTATACTACTGTTGCCTTTATTTGTGGTGACAAAATTGACTATTGTGACACAAAATTCATTTTTTTGACACAAAATTGAATTTTGTAAAGACAAATTCATTTTTGTAGACAAAATTCATTTTTGTCATGACAAAGTTCAATTTTGTGTTCATTTTGTGTAGACAAAATTGAGTTTTGTTAAACAGATGTGAAAATTTAACACAAATTCATTTTGTCACAAAAGTCGATTTTGTGTCACAAAATTCATTTTTGTCTCAAAGGTCAATTTTGTGTCACTAAAGTCAATTTTGTATGCAAATAAGTTTAAATTAAAGGGTCGCAGCAGTCCATTCCATTATTTAAAATTGGCTATTTCTTAATTTTCACGCGTATTTTGGCGTTTAGGTCCTCCAACCCCTCTAATGGTCATTGCGGCACATATTATTGATAAACATTTTGTTCCTCTTTTAATAAGCTTTCAAATGGTGTATAAAGTATTCCTTAATTAGGGACTGACGGGTCGCAGAAGTTCATTCCATTATTCAAAATAAGCTATTACATAAGGTTCACCCATATTTCTGTTTTTAGTCCTTCGGTACTCCTCTAATATGCGTTGCGGGACATATTGACTATATACCTTTTGTTTATCTATTAATAGGCTTTCGAATGAGGTATAATGTATATCTGTAATTAGGGACTGAAGGGTCGCATCAGTCCATTCCATTATTCCAAATATCCATTCCATTATTCAAAATTGGCTATTTTCATAATTTTCATGCGTATTTTTGCATTTAGGTCCTCCGTAACCCCTCTAATAGTCATTGCGGCACAATGAACATGTTATATCTAAAAATATAGAAAAAAAAGATAACGTTGAGTATTTCAATATTGATATATATGTTTTGGCATTCAGGTCGTCCATACATTGAACCAAGGAATATCTGTTAACTAGAGGCTCTAAAGAGCCTGTGTCGCTCACCTTGGTCTATGTGAATATTAAACAAAGGACGCAGATGGATTCATGACAAAATTGTGTTTTGGTGATGGTGATGTGTTTGTACATCTTACTTTACTGAACATTCTTGCTGCTTACAATTATCTCTATCTATAATGAACTTGGCCCAGTAGTTTCAGAGGAGAAGATTTTTGTAAAAGATAACTAAGATTTACGAAAAATGGTTAAAAATTGACTATAAAGGGCAATAACTCCTAAAGGGGTCAACTGACCATTTCGGTCATGTTGACTTATATGTAAATCTTACTTTGCTGAACATTATTCCTGTTTACAGTTTATCTCTATCTATAATAATATTCAAGATAATAACCAAAAACAGCAAAATTTCCTTAAAATTACCAATTCAGGGGCAGCAACCCAACAACGGGTTGTCCGATTCATCTGAAAATTTCAGGGCAGATAGATCTTGACCTGATAAACAATTTTACTGCACGTCAGATTTACTTTAAATGCTTTGGTTTTTGAGTTATAAACCAAAAACTGAATTTTACCCCTATGTTCTATTTTTAGCCGTGGCGGCCATCTTGGTTGGTTGGCCGGGTCACGCCACACGTTTTTTAAACTAGATATCCCAATGATGATTATGGTTAAATTTGGTTTAATTTGGCCCAGTAGTTTCAGAGGAGAAGATTTTTGTAAAAGATTACTAAGATTTACGAAAAATGGTTAAAAATTGACCATAAAGGGCAATAACTCCTAAAGGGGTCAACTGACCATTTCAGTCATGTAGACTTATTTGTAAATCTTACTTTGCTGAACATTATTGCTGTTTACAGTTTATCTATATCTATAACAATATTCAAGATAATAACCAAAAACAGCAAAATTTCCTTAAAATTACCAATTCAGGGGCAGCAACCCAACAACAGATTGTCCGATTCATCTGAAAGTTTTAGGGCAGATAGATCTTAACCTGATAATCAATTTTACTTCCTGTCAGATTTGCTCTAAATGCTTTGGTTTTTGAGTTATAAGCCAAAAACTGAATTTTACCCCTATGTTCTATTTTTAGCTGTGGCGGCCATCTTGGTTGGTTGGCCGGGTCACGCCACACATTTTTTAAACTAGATACCCCATTGATGATTGTGGCAAAGTTTGGTTTCATTTGGCCTAGCAGTTTCAGAGGAGAAGATTTTTGTAAAAGATTACTAAGATTTACGAAAAATGGTTAAAAATTGACTATAAAGGGCAATAACTCCTAAAGGGGTCAATTGACCATTTCGGTCATGTTGACTAATTTGTAGATCTTACTTTGCTGAACATTATTGCTGTTTACAGTTTATCTCTATCTATAATGATATTCAAGATAATAACCAAAAACAGTAAAGTTTCCTTAAAATTACCATTTTAGGGGCAGCAACCCAACAACGGGTTGTCCGATTCATCTGAAAATTTCAGGGCAGATAGATCTTGACCTGATTAACAATTTTACCCTGTCAGATTTGCTCTAAATGCTTTGATTTTTGAGTTATAAGCCAAAAACTGAATTTTACCCCTATGTTCTATTTTTAGCTGTGGCGGCCATCTTGGTTGGTTGGCCGGGTCACGCCACACATTTTTTAAACTAGATACCCCATTGATGATTGTGGCAAAGTTTGGTTTCATTTGGCCTAGTAGTTTCAGAGGAGAAGATTTTTGTAAAAGATTACTAAGATTTACGAAAAATGGTTAAAAATTGACTATAAAGGGCAATAACTCCTAAAGGGGTCAATTGACCATTTCGGTCATGTTGACTAATTTGTAGATCTTACTTTGCTGAACATTATTGCTGTTTACAGTTTATCTCTATCTATAATGATATTCAAGATAATAACCAAAAACAGTAAAGTTTCCTTAAAATTACCATTTTAGGGGCAGCAACCCAACAACGGGTTGTCCGATTCATCTGAAAATTTCAGGGCAGATAGATCTTGACCTGATTAACAATTTTACCCTGTCAGATTTGCTCTAAATGCTTTGATTTTTGAGTTATAAGCCAAAAACTGCATTTTACCCCTATGTTCTATTTTCAGCCATGGCGGCCAGTTTGGTTGGTAAGCCGGGTCACCGGACACATTTTTTAAACTACATACCCGAATAATGATTGTGGCCAAGTTTGGTTTAATTTGGCCCAGTAGTTTCAGAGGAGAAGATTTTTGTAAAAGATAACGACGACGGACGACGGACGCCGGACGCAAAGTGATGGGAAAAGCTCACTTGGCCCTTTGGGCCAGGTGAGCTAAAGATAGTTTATTCTCAGAAACTAAATGAATGAATGAATTAAGATAAAAATTTAAAGAGTGCTTTGAATTTTTTATTCTGATATCAATTTGAATATTTGTTAGATAACATCAAAATGAAGAATTCAGAAATGCAGTTTCGTTTTATCGAGATAACGATATGTTTTTATCGAGATTTTGATATATTAAACCGAGATAACGATTAAATAATCCGAGAACTCGATCTAATAAATCGAAATAACGATATGATTATCTGAGATCTCGATATAATAAATCGAGTTAACGATATAACAAGTTCTTTTTATCTAGATAACGATATAATTTTTATCGAGATCTCGGTAAAACGGTAATGTTTGTCATGATCTCGAATTAAAAAAATATTTTCTAATTTTTTGTGTGTCCTCTTATGGCTTCCGTATGTATCAAAGTTTTCCGAAAAGGTTGTAGAATCTCTATTAGAAAACCATCTTCAGTCGAACGATCTTTTTGATAGTGTTCAATCAGCTTACCGTGCTAACCATTCCACCGAGACGGCATTGCTGCGAGTTCATCACGACATAACTGTTGCACTTGATAATTACTTTTGTGTAGTTTTATTAATGGTAGACCTTTCGGCAGCATTTGACGTCCTCGACAATCCATTTTACGACAGCGACTTGAATACTCGTTCGGAATATCTGGAGCCGCGCTAATTTGGTTGTTATCATACCTTACTGATGAAACTCAGCGTATCGCAATCGGCTCTGTTTAGTCGGACGATATTCATCTGAAGTATGGTGTTCCACAGGGATCTATCCTCTGACCGAAACTCTACTGCATTTTCTCGAAACCCATAGGTTAAATTTGTAAACGTCGTAATACGTGTTACCACTGCTATGCAGATGATACTCAGGTATATATCGTAATTAAACCGCTTGACAATTGGAATAACATATCTACTCGACTTGAAACCTGTATGGCAGACATAAGCTCTTGGATGTGTTCAAATAAGCTTAAATTGAACGAAGATAAAACCGAGCTGATACATTTCCCTACGAAACACCGAGTAAAAGAGTTTGCAGACTGTCACCTTACTTTTTGGCCAAAACATCGTTAGTGATTCAGCACGCGTCAAGAACCTTGGTGTTTATTTTGACAAAACATTGGCGATGGACCAACAGATTAGTGCGACCTCGAAATCTTGTTTCTACCAGATCAGAAATATCGGTCGAATTCGTCCATTCATTACAGAGAATGCACCAAAGATACTTGTTTGCTCTTTAGTGACGTCTCGCTTGGACTACGGAAATGCATTATTATATGAACTTCCCGCAAATGCAATCCAACGATTACAGCGTGTACAGAACACCGCCGCAAAATTAATCACAAGGAAAAAGAAAAAGGAATATGCTTATCCAATTTTGAAACATCTTCATTGGCTGCAAATAACATTTGTTACAAATACAAAGTGTTGCTTTATGTGTTTAAAGCTCTCGTATACCTTCAAGAACTAGTAAATATTTACAAGCAACAAGAACTCTTCGGTCTGAAAACAATATGCTACTAATCAAACCAACAGTAAGAACAAACACATACGGAGAGAGACGGTTTGATAGAGCTGCCGCCGTTTTATGGAATGACTTACCGAAAGAACTGCGAAACACGGAAACTGTGAATGCTTTCAAGAAAAACATTAAAACTTATCTATTCAGACAGGTTTTTCCACATGATTAATAATCGGACAGTACTTAGACTTTTATTCGATCTAAGTATATATTTTAATGTATCATACTTACTTTTTATTGCATTTCTATTTTCTTGAAATTGAAGCTCTTCTGTTGATTTTATTTTTTAAAAAAATGAATTTATTTTTATTTTTTAATTCTATTTGATGAATAATTTTTAATTTTCAATATTGAGTTGTATTGTTTACGGTCTCTATTTTGGTTCTATTGAACCATTGACATATAGATATATATTTTTTTTTAAATTGTGTTTATTTATATATATGTACTTGTATCATTGGTTTTTTTATGCACCGTAAAGCGCTTAGAGTAAATGTCTATTTAGATAAGCGTTATATAATCACTGTAAATAATAATAATAATAATAATAATAATAATAATAATAATAATAATAATAATAATAATAATAATAATAATAATAATAATAATAATAATAATAATAAAAAAATAATAATAATAATAATAATAAAAAAAATAGTTTTAATTATACCTGAAGACCGCATGGTGACCTATAGTTGTTTACCTTTGTGTTAGTTGGCCTCTTGTTGAGAATTGTCTCATTGGCAATCATACCACATCTCCTGATTTTTTTTATAAACAAGATTAATTCTTTTTAAAATAGAGAAGAGTACATCAATACTTTATCGAATGGCAATTTAAAGGATTTATTGTCATCTGAAAAGAGTGATGAAGCGTTAAACTTGCCCCCTTGTTTATATGAGACAAGGATTCGAGAGCAAGTATATTCAAGTAATGACTTGAACAAACTAGATTTGATCACAAGTAAAGAGATTTATTGTGAAATTTCACCAGCATGTTCTTTCAAGTTTTTCACATCCAACTCTGATATGCCGATCTAATGAGTTCATCGATCGCCAACAGTTTTGAAATTATTTATCAAAGGTACCAGGCATATAATTTGATACACCAGACGCGCGTTTCGTCTACCGTCAGAAGACTCATTAGTGACGCTCAGATTAAACAAGTTACAAAGCCAAACAAGTACAAAATGTTAGAGCATTAAGGGCCCAAAATTCCCCCCAAAATGTGCAAAATACGGCCAAGGGAATATATGCCTGGGATAAGAAAATCTTTAGTATAATTCATTTTATTGCAAACAGTTTTATAAAAATGACCATATAATTGATATTCATGTCAACACCGAAGTGCTGACTACTAGGCTGGTGATACCCTCGAGGACGAAACGTCCACCAACAGTGGCATCGACTCAGTGGTGTAAATAGTTATCTAAAATACCAGGCTTATAATTTTATACGTCCGACGCACGTTTTGTAACGTATAATAACGTCAATTCATACTTAAAATCTGTCGAACGTCTTCTGCGCTTTGTCGTACGTTTTCATAGATTATGAATTGTTCCCATGGTGACGTTATTCACTTAAAATGAACGATAGAAATGATGTTGTAATTAGAATGATTAATAGTGCCAGCAAAATATTTAAAACATGCCTTTCTATATTTTTATTCGTTAACCGTAATAGGATAGAACTGTCTACATGCCTACATCAACATAATTTACAACCATGCTGTTGAAATTTTAATATCTGTGCTCATGCGACGTAAAGCAACCAACAATCAATCAATCAATCCTAATCCCAGTCAATGAATCAGTTTTGGATTTCTTTTTATGGCTTCCTTTTTTAGCTGTACATAACAATTCTTTTGATAAAATATGTTTACATCTAAAAAGATTATTATAATAGTAAAATACACAGGGTTGTGGGGAATTACGGTCATATATTGCAACGAACTAAATACATATACATATGGTCGGCACTTACCGTTAACCTGTATACAGGTGGTACGTAATTTTAGTTTGATTATATGCATAAACTTGGCAAGTTTATCCAACAAAAAAATAGGTAAAATCCGTAAAAAATCTTTATTTCACAAAATTAGAAAACTGAAGCAGCCAACAATCTAGAAATAAAAAATACCTTAAAAAATATAGAGAAAAATACAAATTTGTTTTTCTTTCCATCAATTTAATGATGCGTAAACAACAAATATAATTAAAGACAACTCTAATCTTAAACAACTCTTCTGATGTGACTCATATATATGTACAATATGTATTGACGACAGTGTCTTAATTAGAGACCTTATTTGTTTACCACTACATCCGATTAAACTGTCTTTTTAAATGCTTATTTCCCGCTGATTGTTCCTAACTTTGTTTCCGTCCATCTGTAAAAGTTAAAATGTAAAATTTCTACCTTGACTTGACTTTGTAAACAAGAATGAAGAAGAACTGAAAATTAGTTCAAAGTTCAAAGTAGAGAATCAACAACGAATGCTGGCATCCCACAGAACCAATGAACGGAAAACTGATGATGACTTGGAACATTCTAAAGAACAAATGGGTCAGAATACTGCCGAACGGATGACACAGGCCAAACATATGGGAAGCGAATATAATGATGAAGCGACACGAGATGTTCCTGGCTATACAGATCTTACGAGAACAATGTCGTCTGAACAGAACATTACTGGATATGACACACTACTAGATCAAAATAATGAATATACAGAACTAAGGAAATCCATTGTCACAAAAGATCAATATGATACACTTGGGGAACATAATATATATGACTACAGTACTGTTTCAGATTCAACAACAAACACTAAAGCTATTAGTGCAGATAGGGAAAACGGCGTCGACTGTTCTAGAGATGTTCCTGGCTATACAGATCTTGCGAAAACAATGTCGTCTGAACAGAACATTGCTGGATATGACACACTACAAGATCAAAATAATGGATATACAGAACTAAGGAAATCCATTGTCACAAAAGATCAATATGATACACTTGGGGAACATAATATATATGACTACAGTACAGTTTCAGATTCGGATTCAACAACAAACACGAAAGCTATTAGTGCAGATAGGGAAAACGGCGTCGACTGTTCTAGAGATTGCGAGAACATATCAGAAACATCTGGGCATAAACATAGAAATATCGGTAAAACAAATCTGAAATACTATAATGAACAGCTGCACATTTCTACTAGAAACAAAAATAGCTTAGATGCTTCAGAATCTGGAATCAAAAAACAAAAATCCGTAGAAAGTATCGGTAATAATGAACCAGATTACTCTTATGTAAGTGGATTTAAAGATCGTCAGAATGATACCAAGCACGTTCAAGGTATGGTACAAAGTTTAAACAAAGATTTCGTTCCTGCAAGTCAAGATAATGATGTTCACCAGGATATGCAGAGGGAAGAATGTGTTAGTGAAAGAACAAATAAAAGCAACATCATACAGGCTGTAGGTCCAAGGGCTCGGCTTATTGGTGTAGCTATTGTCGTCCTTGTAGTATTTGTTGGTTGTTTAGTCTTAGTTTTATCTCTAAAGGAAAAATCTAAAAGCAACTGTTACTCTTCAGATATAGGTTCGTATAAACACTTATATGGCGTGTAAAAAATAAAAACAACACTATATTTAAAAAACGTGTTACATATTGATATGTTTTAGTAGTTTGTTTATATGAATTGCATATTCTCCTGCCGAAAACTTATATTCACCTCGCAAGACGTTGCGTTCTTTTATTAGGTAAATAATTTTGGTAAAAAAAAGTTTGATGTAAAATTGGTTTTGGTAAATAATTGCCATTAAATACATTTCTTTCGGAACATGGAATAAAACATTAAGAGAAAGCGAACTAAAATGATACCAATGTCGAATAATATACAATTACTGTCTTTTGTTTCAGTACATGTGTGGTTTAATTGACTTTTGAAAAACTGATATTCAGTTCGGCCGTTGGCCTTTGTGAATATCAGTTTTTCAAAAGTCAATAAAACCACATATCTACCTCATCAAAAGACAGTAATTATATAGTATTCCATATTGATTACACTTTTGTGAGTTTTTTTCTAAATGAATTTGATTTAAATAAATAAGCATATTCACCTGCGGAAAGGTATATTTACCGCGAAAAACGTCGTATGCTTTAATTTTACGTGTATGATTATGTTACAATCGTTTAATGTAAATTGGTAAATAGTTCATGTACCCTAAAATCTCACTAGATCCCCCAAATTCCTTAACTTGCAACTTGTTTCATTTGCAGTTTAAAATATCTGAACATTTTTTTTATCATGCAGTTATCTACTCTTTCACCATTATTTATTTTCTTTCATTAATTCAGGTTTTCACCCACAGCCGTTAACTTTAACAGGTGAGCAGTAGTTTTATCACATATATTGTATTTCGACATGTCGAAAACATCTACAGATTCAGAGCATTTATACATAAAATGGTACTATTAATACAATGTTAGTTTGCTAAATGTTTCCAATAAACGTTTCAAGTTATTGCGAACAAGCGCTGGTGAGTTTCAGAAGAAAGATAGATTTAAAAACAATTAGAAAACTTGGAGCCAGGTCCACTAAATCCTTCACTGACCATTAAGGTAGATCAAAACGCACCCAAACCAATAACGGAAAACCCGGGAGGGGTTTTTCTTGATTGCCTACATTTTATAAAATATATATTGCTTGAATGCTTACAAAATAAATTGAATTTGTGTTGTTTTGGTAAAATGGTTTTGTTTTAGAACAAAAGTTTGAAGTAGGAAAAGTTATAGTTTAAAGGTGGAAAAATGTTGCCTTTACTAGATCAAAAGTGTCAATTTAAGAGGAACAGTTGTGTATGGACTATACCACAGATTTGTGAACCAATTAAAAATGTTTGATTTTCCTGAATGTCAATAAAAATGCCTCTTATTTACAGGGGATTGCTATCACAATACCAGCACCCAGTATTTTGGAAGACTTAATTATACAGTAAGCGGTAGGGCTTGTCAGAATTGGAGTAAGAATTCTCCTCATGTAACAATATTTAGACCTGATAGAGACGCGGACAAGACCACAAACTATTGTAGGGACAACAGTTATTACAAACATGGTACACCATGGTGTTATACAGAGGACCCTGATTTCCGCTGGGAATTTTGTCCCGTATTTAAATGTTCGTATTCAAATGCTTATTGATACATATTGTTGCTTGCTTTTAAAAATGTTCTCAATATAACAAGTTAATGAATTGTTACGCTATACGAGTATTTCATCTACATATAAGTAACCACGGGGGCTTGCATAACAAAAGCATAAAGCGAAACAAAACATAAAGTTGGAGAGCATTTCAGGTAAAAATTCTGACAAATAGAGCCAACCATGACCAGAGCTATATATTTAAGCCTTAAATAAACATGTTTCGGATACTTCAATTTCTAAAGAAAAGAAAGTTACGGTAAATGATCAAATCAATGGGTTTGTTTTATATCAACAATTTATGCTGTGTTGAGTCCTATATTAGTATTATCTTAAATTTATCTTTATGGGCACTAGGAAAAACCTACATTTTGTTCTTCAAAATCCCTGTTTCCAATCAGACAATGCATATATAAAATATAAGTCATTGTTAAAACCTTTTGATGATATTATCTGACAAATCCCACACTGACTAAAGACACGCTTACTGACAGGGTTTTACTAACATTTAGTAAGTTAAATAACTAAGACATCATAAGATAACAGATCCAAAAAATCTGCAAGGAAAATAATTTTTTAGACGCCATCAATATATATCCTACAAAAGAATGTACGAAGTGTTTTTCTTTAACTCAGTAAAGAATTTCTTTTCACCAAAAACTTATGTATTCCTTTTAGGTAATGCCTGTACGATGCTGCCAAAAGCCAAACCTGGAACAACAGTAAGTTATAATATAACATTTGGAGTTGTAGCTGCCACATACACATGCCAGTCTTTTAAGCCAGGAGTTTCATTTCCTCATTGTCCGATATCTACATGTAGCAATGGTAACAAATGGCTGAAGTTCAACACATCTTGTTCTGGTACGTACACATGGTAGTACTAAATGTTATAACGAAAATACCGAAATCAAACGTAAATCAAAAAAGGTGAAGTCTATAAATAAAGGCAACAGTAGTATACTGCTGTTCGAAATTCATAAAAATATTGAGAATAAAACAAATCCGGGTAACATACTAAAACTGAGGGAAACATAAAAGCAGACAAATCCAAACGCTGAACTCTACCAATTCGATTATGTGTGACATATTTAAAACATGTTTATCACTGGGGTTTTGTACCTAATAAGAATTATTTTTAGTATTCGAATAAATGAAAGAAAGGGTTCCTTTGTTTCGCTTTCGATGTTGACATTCTTTCTTTGCCCATCTCCGGTACGGGCCAAATTGATTGTGTGAATAAAAATTCAAATGAAGTTGGATTATTGAAATTCATCGTTCCGACTGACATAGTGTATATTCAATTTTTGAACGTTATACTATTTGAAATGGTAAACTGTAATCACTATATACTATATTTTTTTAAAGGGCATAAGCCAAGATTAAGACTAAAGAAATACAATATGATTTGTTTGGTTCACTTATAAAGCGGGATTGTGAACGACTTATTTCGTGTACAGAAATAATTTTTGTTCAATTTTGTCGAAAACCCAAAACAACCGTGATGTATAAATGAATTTGAATAATCCAACCCCATTTGAATTTGTATTCATGCAACTTCAATTTGACCCTTACCGGAGAAGGACAAAGAAAGAATGTTAACGTTGAAAGCGAAACAAATTAAAGGAACAATTTCTTTGATGTATTCGAACTTCTAAAATGCATTCTTATTAGATAAACAAAAACCAGTGATTAACATATCTTAAATCTTTGACAAAAAAATCAAACAGATCTAGAATAAAAAAAACATTAAAGTACTTTTACACGTGCTTGTTTAATACAAGTGAGCGGTTTAGCTTGCTAAAATAAGAAGGTTCAATCTACCATTTTCTACATAAGAAAATATTTGTACAAAGTCAGGAATATGACCGTAGGTACATATTCGTTTGATGTCTTTGAGCTTTTAATTTTGCCATTTGACTTTCCTTTGCAAGAGGGACGAAAGATACCAAAGGGACAGTCAAACTCATAGATTGAAAATAAACTGACAACTAAACAATTATCCTCTGAGTTCGGTATTATTGTTATATTACTTTTGGTGTATTTATATTAACAGTAGTTCTACTAAATCAATCGAATGACTGAAAAACAACTGTTATATTCCTGACTGAATGTTTTCCGAACGAAAGAGAGGCGGAAGACCTAAAAGCATCATAAGTCGAACGAAAACTTACAACAGCATTGCAAAAAACAAAAAAACCGACATAAACACATAAACACAAGCTATAATAGTTGTACAAATTTAAGGAATACGCATATAATATTCGTGAAATATGAGACGTAATTGCACAAACTCATATCTAATCAAACAAGAAAAAAAATAAACGTCTAGCAGGCCGGCTAGGATTAGGATGAAGTGCGACTGAAATACAATGGTTTATGTCCACAATAACGAATTGGTAAACAAATGATTGTGATGCATCCGTGGATCAACACACGAGATACTAGTACATTTATACGTGGTCTTAAATCTTTTGATAGACATTAGAAAAGTATTGTCAGATTTTTTAATGCGGACGGATTTTTATTTACTATCGCGATTGTTTAACCAAGTATTAATTGAAGTAATGCATGCATAAAAGAAGACTTATTTTCTCAACGGGGGATATACGTATTTTGAGCATCGTTAAACTCAATGAAAAAGTATTATACTAGTGCTGTTCTGGATTTAACTTCACCGGGAAGGCCAAATTTTAACATTTAAAAGGCACAGAGGCGTAAAATCGCAGCAACGTTAGGAAATAAAAAACAAATTAAAAATGACACGAACAGAAGAGTCATATCAAGTACTTTCCACTTTTCCTGAACTACTGTTGCCATAGTTGAATATTTGCATTTTCTTATAAAAAAACTTCAGGTTAAGAAGTCACTATATATTTCTGTCGTTTTTCCAGTTGAAGATCGGTATCTCAATAGCACTAAATACAACGGAAAAGTGTCCTGTTCAGTTAGTGGAACACCCTGTATGATTTGGAATCTACAAAAACGCCACCTTTTACCTATCAACTCAGATGATCATGTAACAAATTACTGCAGGGATCCAGACGGGAAAGGACAGCCATGGTGTTATGTAGATCATCAAGGAACTGTTGAAAAATGGGAATTTTGTTATGTTCCAAGGAGATGAAGAAGAACATTACAAGAACATCAATATCCTTGAAAGTCTGTCATACGCAAAATGACGTGTTTACTACCTTAATCAGGTTTTGTTACCAGTTATTAAATTTTGTGGAATTTAAAATTTAAAAAATAAATTTTGTGCTTAAAATATTTTCCGTTAAAATATATGTGAAAAGTAAAGGCAACAGTAGTATACCGCTGTTCAAAACTCATAAATCGATAGAAAAAAATCAAATCCGGGTAACAAACTAAAACTGAGGGAAACGCATTAAATACAAGAGGAGATCAACGGCACAACATTTAAATGTAACACACAGAGAAACGAACTAAGCATTAGACAAAATCCGACGAGAATAACAAATATAACATCAAAACAAAATAAACCCCACAATATTGATATTTGCACAGATAATTGCAAATTTACTGCAAATTCACATTGGTATACGATTGTGCATGCATCAAATAATTTTAAAATGACTTAACATGTGATGACTAAAATATATAGCTCATGATGACAATATGAAATGGATACCTTATTTTCGAAGTGATGTTTATATACTTGGTGAATAGTTATCAAAGGTACCAGGATTATAATTTAGTACGCCAGACGCGCGTTTCGTCTACATAAGACTCATCAGTGACGCTCATATCAAAATATTTATAAAGCCAAACAAGTAAAAAGTTGAAGAGCATTGAGGATCCAAAATTCCAAAAAGTTATGCCAAATACGGCTAAGGTAATCTATGCCTGGGATAAGAAAATCCTTAGTTTTTCGAAAAATTCAATGTTTTGTAAACTGGAAATTTATAAAAAAAATTACCACAGTATTGATATTCATGTCAACACCGAAGTGTTGACTACTGGGCTGGTGATACCCTCGGGGACGAAACGTCCACCAGCAGTGGCATCGACCCAGTGGTGTAAATAGTTATCAAAGGTACCAGGATTATAATTTAGTACGCCAGACGCGCGTTTCGTCTACATAAGACTCATCAGTGACGCTCATATCAAAATATTTATAAAGCCAAACAAGTAAAAAGTTGAAGAGCATTGAGGATCCAAAATTCCAAAAAGTTATGCCAAATACGGCTAAGGTAATCTATGCCTGGGATAAGAAAATCCTTAGTTTTTCGAAAAATTCAATGTTTTGTAAACTGGAAATTTATAAAAAAAAAATTACCACAGTATTGATATTCATGTCAACACCGAAGTGTTGACTACTGGGCTGGTGATACCCTCGGGGACGAAACGTCCACCAGCAGTGGCATCGACCCAGTGGTGTAAATAGTTATCAAAGGTACCAGGATTATAATATAGTACGCCAGACGCGCGTTTCGTCTACATAAGACTCATCAGTGACGCTCATATCAAAATATTTATAAAGCCAAACAAGTAAAAAGTTGAAGAGCATTTTTATGTATTGCCTATTCTAGACATTCACCTTCAAAATTCATCTCACATATCATTTTTATACCCCCGGTTTGAAAAAGTAGGGGGATATACTGTTTTACCTCTGTCTGTCCTTCCGTCAGTCCGTCAGTCCGTCCGTCCCATGAATATTTTTCGTCGCATTTTTCTCAGGAACTACAATATAAGGATTTCTGAAATTTGGTTTTAGGGTTTATATAAGTCTGCTACACCGTTTGATTCCTTTTCAGATTTATCACTCGACAACTTCCTGTTTACCGAACACTTGTGTTGTAAACGTAGAATTCCGAGCGTTCATAAATTTATAACTTAACACCATCTTTGTAGAAAATAGCAGTATTCACACTATATGTATATACAGACGTTACATAAAATACAAGATACACAGCATACACTCCGACAGTACAAACATTCAGCCATCTTGTCCATCCGGCAACACATCTCTCCCTCACGTCACTCTCACACAACGTCAAAAATACGGGAAACAACGTTAACAGTGTTTGCGACATTACGGACATGAAGACAAAGTCACATTCACAACACTACTCCCTCTTTTCAAGAATATTTCATCCTCGAAATAAAAGATAATCAAGATAAATTGCGTTTTCGTGTTTTCCAGTTCATCTCAGGTAACATTGACGATCCACAGGAGCAAACATCACGTGTATAACTGTTTTCATACATGTTAGTATCTCTAAATTTGGTGAACCCATTTCCACGTACAAGTTCTTTATATGTGAAGTTCTTTTCGTATACTGGTCTCGATAATCCAGTATATGTTGAAACTCTAGGTATGTCATATTTTTTTTTATCATCATTTTTAGAAATATCAAATTGTACGTCACTTTGCTCAATGGGTGTCCATTTTAGGACGCTAACTACCTCTACCTCACCAGAGGGTATCGTCTGTTGTTCAACGTTTGGACTTCCAAAGTTAGTTGTCATTATCTTAGAAACTTTTGCAACTGCAACCTCAGTTGCCTCAACAATTTCATTAAGTTCCTCATATTTTAATTCAACCTTTCTAACGATGACAATCTCTGTTCCATCAGTAACCACTGTCTGCTTTTCAACGCGCGGAAGTTCAAAGATAGCTATCTCTTCGTCCAAAACTTTCGCAACTTCAAATTCAGTTGCCTCAATAACGTCACAAAATTCCTCATGTTTCAATTCATATGACTCAGCGATGTAGTAAACAGACTCTTCACTCGGATAAACGAAATTATTACGTACATTTAATTTACCAACAGTATAATTCTCTTTTTCCAATTTCTGCTTACTATTATATAAACTAATGTCGTTTTGCATATAACGGCAGTATTTTCAGAAACTTTATTCCTCCGAATATCATGCTCTGTGAAATTCATATTACGCTTATTGCCTATTTCAAAATGTTTCTCAAAGTTACTGTCTTCAGTGCAACGCGATTTTTCTACGGACTTTAAAGATTGTCTACAATGTTCCTGCCACAATATTTCTTTTATAAGTTCACTAACTGTTGACGGTTCTTTAGTCAGAACTCTGTATCCAATGTTACCATCAGGATATCCATATATAGCATACTCAGTAATCAGCTTCACTAATAAATCTTCGTTCACACCAGGGAACGATTTCCGAACATTTATCTCAGTTCTACATACGTACTCTTGAACGCTTTCACTTTTAAGCATAGTTATATTTCTCAATTTCATTCTACAAATCTGAGCAGTCTCAATATCACCAAATCGACTTTTCAATGCAGAATACAAAACAGATACATTATAAAGATCTCTGTGTGGTAAATACGACACATATTCTAAAGCTTTACCTCTCAGTGAAGTAACCAAATAAAAAGCCATATCACTAGATGACCAATTAAAACGTTCAGCAAAGATAGAAAATTTCATCCAGAAACCTTCAAAAAGTTCAGTACCGGCAAACTCTGGTAAGTCACACCAGCTCATGGTTAATATATCAAAATGCTGACAAATCCCACCGCTGCCACCAATGTTGTAAACGTAGAATTCCGAGCGTTCATAAATTTATAACTTAACACCATCTTTGTAGAAAATAGCAGTCACGATTTATTCACACTATATGTATATACAGACGTTACATAAAATACAAGATACACAGCATACACTCCGACAGTACAAACATTCAGCCATCTTGTCCATCCGGCAACACATCTCTCCCTCACGTCACTCTCACACAACGTCAAAAATACGGGAAACAACGTTAACAGTGTTTGCGACATTACGGACATGAAGACAAAGTCACATTCACAACAACTTGTACTATTTTACACATGATAACCAAGTTGAAAATTTTCGTCACATTTTTCTCAGGAACTACAATACAAGGATTTCTGAAATTTTGTTTCAAGATTTATATAAGTATGCTATACCGTGTGATGCGTTTTCAGATTCATCACTCAACAACTTCCTGTTTACCGAACACTTGTACTATTTTACACATGATAACCAAGTTGAAAATTTCCGTCACATTTTTCTCAGGAACTACAATACAAGGATTTCTGAAATTTGGTTTCAGGAGTAATACAAGTCAGCTATACCGTGTGATGCGTTTTCAGATTCATCACTCCGACAACTTCCTCTTTACCGAACACTTGTATTATTTTACACATGATAACCAAGTTGAAAGTTTCCGTCACATTTTTCTCAGGAACTACAATACAAGGATTTCTGAAATTTTGTTTCAAGGTTTATATAAGTATGCTATACCGTGTGATGCGTTTTCAGATTCATCACTCAACAACTTCCTGCTTATCGAACACTTGTACTATTTTACACATGATAACCAAGTTGAAAATTTCCGTCACATTTTTCTCAGAAACTACAATACAAGGATTTCTGAAATTTGGTTTCAGGATTTATACAAGTCAGCTATTCCGTGTAATGCGTTTTCAGATTCATCACTCAACAACTTCCTGTTTACCGAACACTTGCATATTTTTACACTATTAAAATTATCCACTTGCGGCGGGTATATCATCAGTGAGCAGTAGCTCACAGTTTCACTTGTAACAATTCCAAAAAAAGTAACAATGAATTAAAAGAAATGCAAACTGATTGTCTTTGATTTTGGTTAATAATGTTTAGCATAACCTTAGAGAATACCCAGGTGAATGTTCTTTACCGTTGTTTCATTGGAGTTGTTTGGTAGATGAAATAGTTGAGTCATTGACGTGGCCTCTTGTATCATTGTCTCAATTAAGTAATTGAGTACTAATCTTGCCATTAATATGTCTGTTTTTCGTGTGGACCCGTGGAATAGTCATCTTCTCGAAATGACCTAGACGGACGGTGAAACTTAGTTGTTAATTTCTGTTGTTTTTTTTTTCTTCTTACTCATTTGCAATCACAACACATCTTATGTACACTTTATACTGAACTGTATGACTGAAAGCAGTTCAATGTCGTCTATGTCCACCAATCTGTCATAAAGGAGTAGGGGCTTTAATGGCCTAAAATGGCCCCATATTTACAAGATAATAAAAATTCTAACAGAGCAGATTTTTCTCCATAAATTATTAGAATATGAGTAAAGGATTTAAAAAAAATGTTTTTACTTAACTAAAAAAGGTTCAATGACGTCACAATGGTAGGTGTAAATGACGTCATTATTGGGAAAATAAGCAAAAATACCGAAAATTTTATGGTTTTTCTAAATTTTGACCACCGCACCATGCTTGCACCAAATAGAAATTTTAACATTTTGACAAGTTCATACATATCAAACTTCGCATAAAAAATCTTTTTGGTGCAAGGTTGGTGCGATAGTTTATTTTATATTTTTTATAGCCAAGCGGAGCAATAAAAAGCTGAAATTTGCCGTCCAAATTGGACCAGTTCATCTGACAAAGTTTAGTTTATACATTCTTATGCCTATAGAAACTTATTTTTTTTGTTTATGAATGTAAAGTGTATTCCTAATTATATATTTTCTTAAGTATATCTAGTTAAGTTTCTTTAAAAAAATCCGACAGCAATGACCTTCATGTGTAAGGCAGTCAATAACAACTTTGAGGACATTTTTTTATATTTATATTATGAAATTTTAGATAGACCTTCAACATAACAAAATCTGTACATTTCTGATGTTTTTGCTAATTATAAATTCAAATTTGTTGTTTGAATGGGGCAATCTTCTCTCTCTGGTATTAGGGTCAGATCCATGATTTATGTAACGAAAAAAAGGGAGGGGGTGTATTTTACTTAAATTTCCATAATTGGCGAGAAACACGAGATTTATTTCGAAAATGATCCTACCTATATTCCAATTGGATGTGTCTTTGTGGGGAATGTGCATAGAGATCTTAAAAATTTGATGGTAAAAAATGGAAACAGCATAAGGTAGACTATCCATATATCCGTATAAACATGTAGAAATATATAATTATATAAGTACGCCCGAGCCTGTGACAACTCTACAACAGATTTATCCATTGCATCACCAGCAGTGATGGTGATACATGGCTATGTACATTATGTATTTACAACTCGTCTAAACATCAACCCAACAATGTAAGATCTGTAAATTTGCAAATGTATATATAAAAATATATATGGATTGATTGATTGATTGTTGGTTGCTTAACGTCCAGTGGCAAATATTTCATGCATATTCAGTACGAGAACAAGTTCACAATAAATGCATTAGGTAGGTTGATACAATAGAGGTCACCTGGGATGAAGGTCGGAGAAATTTGGACTGCCACCGGAAAAAGAGGGCATATTGGATAGGGACAATCTGTATATATCAGCAATACTCGGCGTTTTGTTTTGTTTGTTCCTGTTTCAATATTGCTTTCCCCCTTAATATTTACCTTGGAGTTCGTTTCTTTTTACAATTTACATCTTAAATTGCCTTTCTGTTTCAATATATTTAAAATTAAATCTTGTAAATAGAAAACAAATCGCGGTTGCCATGGGCACAGATATGTTGCTAGGGAGAAACAACAGTGAATTTGGAAAAAATGTGCAATTAATTATGTTATATTTTAAAAATAGTGTACAAGTGTAAAGTTCACTACATGCCAAACAGGTTCAATTTCAAATAAAGATGTATTAAAGCTGTATAATAATCATATTTGATGAATTTAACCCCGCCATTTTAGTGGTTGCTAGGCAACAGAATAAACAAACTAGACCCAAAATTCGATTATTTTCAGAAGGTCTATGGTATAGACTTACAATATGACAAATTAAATGAAATTTGGGGGTGGGGCCAAAAATGGCCCTTATAGCCCCTAGTCCTTTGTGATCAGTTTGGTCATTTGTAAGTCTGAATCTTATTCTCAACCGGATTGTCTTGTTTACTGATGTTTTTTTAGCTTCACATCCCTGCGTTAAAACGCAATTAATAGAGCTGAGTTTTTAAGGCACTTAATGGTATTATTGCCAATTGAGATTTGAAGATAAGGATTAGAATTTAGTTTGACGAATATCTTGGTTTCAGACGATTAATGAACAACCTGAACAAGCTCTAAAACAAGAACGAATTTATTATGACAGGATATGTTTGGTACCAACAAATGACAATACCACAACAACAACAAAATAAACAAATCTAGGTGTCAATAACTCCAACTGACGACCGTGTTTTAAGGTCGCGTTGGACTCTCTTACTTGTCTTGAATTTAAATCAATTGTGCGAAAACTCGTATTCAAGCCATGAGATATGCACAGACTTTAACACATAAACACTGTCTTGTTATCCCTTCTCCCCAGGACTAAAATTTAAAATAAATTATTTATGGTTGTCAAAGACTGCTTAAACAAAGAGTATACGACCAACACTGACGTTGCAGTTTATCAAAAGATTCCAAGACACAAAATTGAAGGTATGACCTATATAACAAATGCATTCAAAATATAATGCAACGTTAATGCTAATATATATTCAGTTACAATTAGATTAGTCTTGCATGCATACTTCTTTGTCTTTGGACATTCCGTTTGCAATAGGATAAGAACTTTGTAATGTAGGAAAATTAAAAACGAATACAACTCCAAGTAATAATAAAAATTCATAAGTCAATGCATAAAAGGAAAAACTCATTTGTAACTGTTTGTACGTGTCTATTTACAACTAAAATAAAACAAAAAGTGCCTTCAATTAAATGTGCAAGTATTAACACTGTTTAACGACTATAAACCAAAAATGTAGCTAATTGATTATTTCTAATAAAGAGGTTTTAATTTTTAAATATATATTATTCATTGATTTATTTCATATTAAATGCAAAACAAATCAGTGACCTGGTATTTGTTACCTGTCAGCTGACTCGGGTTCACCTACTGATTTTTATTTCATAAAGAAAGCAACTTGTTATGCATTTGAAAAGTATATGAAACACTAATCGTTTTTCTCATCAAAGACAATCTACATTTTGTAACATGGATTACTTGATGTGATGTCATCGATTTTCTAATGTTTTAAGGTTTAAGATAATCGAACGATCTTTATTTACTACTGCTACTGGAGATGTATCAATGGATTTTTAAAAGAAAATACAATTTATAACACCTAAACCCCCCTCCCAAATCACAAAACCGCCAAAATCTATCGGGATAAGAAAATCCTAAGTATTTCGAATATTTCATACTTTTGCAAACAGTAAATTTATAAAAATGACCATATAATTGATATTCATGTCAACACCGAAGTGCTGACTACTGAGCTTGTGATACCCTCGCGGACGAAACGTCCACCAGAAGAGGCATCGACCCAGTGGTGTACATAGTTATCAAAGGTAGCAGGCTTATAATTTGACACGCCAGACGCGCGTTTCGTCTACATAAGACTCATCAGTGACGCTCAGGTCAAAATAGTTAGAATGCCAAAACCAGTATTAAGTTGAAGAGCAATTCCCAAAAAGTGTGTCTAATACGACTAAGATAATCTATGATTGCGATAAGAAAATCTTTAGTATTTCGAATAGGTACCAGGATTATAATATGATATATGTTTGGATTGAAGAAGACGTTACTAAATTTAAAAAAAAAGTTTTATTCATTTGTCCTTTTAAATCCTTTATCTTTTTACTATATTGGTTAATTTTTGTTTACTGCAAGCTGTCATAGCGCCTTTAAACAATTGAATGGATAAAAGCACTCGTATTTGGTTACCCTGATTGCTTTTGTCATAAAATTAGACGTAAACTATTATATTTTTAACTGAAGTGCAATTGTGAAAATACTTAGTGTGTTTCCGGAAAATTTTATCTGTGCATAAATAACATGTTAGATATATTTATCACTTCAAATGTGTTCGTCATTCTGGTCGATAAACCAGTTCAAAATGGACGCCACTGAACAGGATGTTATTAAGGAAATGCTACCACGTATTGTTGAGGATTTTGATCCACTTTATATTTTGCCGTGTTTATACAAACTTTTGCCAACACAAGTTTGCTCAAAACTTAGAACATTCCGTTATAGACAAGAAAAAGTGTACTATTTTATAGAAAATGCTCTTAACTATCTGACTTTAGATGATGTGTACAAGGTTTTCTCGTATCAAGATGCGTACATATTTCTCATTGACGAAATACAAAGTAAAATTCAAAGAAGCAAAAAAGACGAGGTTCACTATGCCATTAAAATTAAACTTTTCACAAAAGATAGACGAGAACTAGTGGAATTTAGACATCGACTTAAAATATATTCTCTGACAGGGAACCAAATATCATTTGACAAAGAAGTAAACGATGTTGTAAAAAAATGGACAGACAAATCGTACAGCGAAAAATTAGTGGGAAATGAACGAGTAAAGCTTGCAGATAGATATTTCTTTGTTAGGGATGCACAGTGCGAAAATATGAGATTGAAATATGAGAGAAATCTTCTTTGTACAGATGTTCTCTCCGAAATTAAAAAAGTGACTCCATTCACATCAAATCCAGTTCTGGTATCAATGATGTACTTAGCACGAAAAGGTTCTGCCATGATAATGTCAGATCCAGCTCTTCGAGAAGAAGTATATAAGAAATATATAGAAACAGCAGAACATTATGTTGACCTTTTACCGGCTTGTCGTGAAACCGGACTTGTATTTTATATCAAGTATAACTTTTTGTGCTTAGAGTATGAGCAAACACGTGACAGCAGTCTAAAACCGATTTTGTTTGCTACTGCAGAAAAAGCTATCGATCATTTTTGTAGGGAGTATCCAAAAGTTGCATCAGATTTCCATAATATATTTTTTATCAAACTTATTCATCTTCATTTAGGAATAGGTGTTTTGGGGGATAATATAGACGGTGTTTCAATAACTAGTAGAAACATTGAGAGTGCTGAAGAACTGTTATCCAAGGTTAATGATAGAGAACTTTCTGACCGTTGGAAATGGGGTCTCAAAATTGCGAAATCAAAAATTTTCTTGATAAATAAAGATTTTAAAAATGCTCTCGAGTATGCTTACAAAGCATACAAACATGCTTTACAGGGAAGCTTTAAACGAGAAATTATTGTGACAGCGGAAACAATACACAATTTAAGTTACAGAAAATATTGGATAATTAATAATTTGGACGAAGTTAATGGTAGTCCTGAAATTAATATTGGATACTTTGATTTAGTTTGTGAAAATATTTACATCATGGCTTATTTTGTCTTGGTAATGTTTATGATGTTTTTTTTTTATTATCTGCGATGATTCGTTTCTTGGTGAGCATGCATATAAGGATCTGTGGAGAAAATGATTTCATTTAATTTATCTGTGTACAATTCCAAAAATTAAAATAAAATGCGTTTGAAAGGTCTATTTGTGCATGCAGTTTTCAGATAAAATAAAGTTCAATAAGCTGTCCGGATTGGATATAGTGTATGACCTTTTTGATTTAATCTACTCGCCAAAATTTACAAGTTTCAAATATTTCGACCTCGAGAATCATTGGATAGTCATTAATTCAATGTAAGTGTTAAAATGTGCATCTGATGTAAAACATATCAATACCGTTAATATTATTATATGTATGAACAGTTTAGTTTCACAACACCTATACAATAATTATGACTCATAAAAACCTATGTTATGACTTTATATAATAAACTCACCATAGATACCAGGATTAAATTTTGTATTTACGCAAGACGCGCGTTTCGTCTACAGAAGACTCATCAGTGACGCTCGAATCCATGTTATGAAATGTATACTTTGAACTGTAGTTCTATTCGTTTGATGTGTGATTTTGCTATCTGATTAGAAACTTTCTGTTTTTAAATTTCCTCGAAGTTCAGCATTTTTGTAATTTTACTTTTTGCTTTTTGTACAGAAGTAGAATCTTGTCCAATGATTTAACAACTTTAACTTTTTTTAAATATAAATCGCAACAATCATGGATTCGGTAATATCGTACAGTTATCAAATCGTTCTTAACAACACCGCTCTCAACAGCACAGCTCTTAACAACACCGCTCTCAACAGCACCGCTCTCAACAGCATATCCAATTGAATATATAACAGATTTAAAAACAATAAAATTGAGAAAGGAAATGGGGAATGTGTCAAAGCGACAACAACCCGACCGTAGAGCAGACAACAGCCGAAGGCCACCAATGGGTCTTCAATGTAGCGAGAAACTCCCGCACCCGTAGGCGTCCTTCAGCTGGCCCCTTAAAAATATGTATATATATACTAGTACAGTGATAATGGACGTCATACTAAACTCCGAATTAAACACAAGAAACTAAAATTAAAAATCATGCAAGACTAACAAAGGCCAGAGGCTTCTGACTTGGGACAGGCGCAAAATTGCGGCGGGGTTAAACATGTTTATGAGATCCCAACCCTCCCCCTATACCTCTTGCCAATGTAGAAAAGTAAACGCATACCAAAAAAAAACGCACATTAAAATTCAATTCAAGAGAAGTCCGAGTCCGATGTCAGAAGATGTAACAAAAGTAAATAAATAAAATGACAATAATACATAAATAGTAACAGACTACTAGAAGTTAACTGACATGACAGCTCCAGACCTCAATTAAACTGATTGAAAGATTATGTCTTCATCGTATGAATATCAGGCACAATCCCTCCCTTCAGGTGTCTAGTATCATACTATCATAAAATATATGAAAAGAACATGACCCGTGTCATGCCAACAACTGTTGTTTTCAATAAATGTGTTTAGTTCCGATGCAAAGACCCTATCAATGAATCAATATTAAAGCCAAAATATGCAATCTTTAATGACCTGACAACAGTATCGTAACTATATCCCTTCTTAATAAGTCTGTTTAAAGGTTTTGTAAGCTTTTGAGGTGAATAAAAATCAAGGTAAAACATACAAAACACGATATCGAGGGAAGCACATGAACTGAACAGCATCGACATAGTAAGAGTATTTTAGACCGCGAAAGTGTAACATAGTTGCATATATACCTATGTTGCACTTAATATTATATAGATGTTATAACCCCGCTATCAGACAATACCAAGATGCCAGATGACCATTTACCTAGCCTTGATAATAAACAAACCAATTGTCCCTGATAACGATTTATTAAGAAACCAGAACCTTGATTGACTATAAAACTTATCATCTAGAACATTAGTTTCCCACCATGTGTACGAAGAACAGAACCTCTGATATAAACATTACCATTGACCAACACTATACGATCACCGGACATTCTTATGACTCTATTTATTTGATAGACGGTTTGTAACTAGAGAGAACTAGTCCGAACTCTCTATGATTCAGACCTATGTGCCGATAGACATTTCGTGTTCGTTTATAATTCATATGTAACTCAAGTAAAACCAAAGCCGTATTTGGCACAACTTTATTGAACTTTTGATCCTCAGTGCTGTACAACTTTCTAGCGTATTAAATTTTAAACCTGGTGCCTTTTGTTAGCTTTTATTCGTGTGTTTCTTTGTCTAATATATTCTCCTATGTTTTTGTATTGTAGTCCTGTAATGTTATGTTGTCATTTTAATGTTGTATTTAACATTGCCATTAAAACGAGAGGTTTGGCATGTCACAAAACCAGGTTCAACCCACCAGTTTTTTCTTTTAAACATGTCCTGTACCAAGTCAAGAATATGTTATATTATAGTTCGTTTCTATGGGTGTTACATTTTAACGTACGTTGTGTCGTTTGATCTCTCTTATATTTGAGTGTGAATTCATATTACTATAAGACGTGTCACGGTACTTTTCTATCCCAAATTCATGTATTTGGTTTTGATGTTATATTTGTTATTCTCATCTGATTTTTTCTAATGCTTAGTTCGTTTCTGTGTGTGTTACATTTTAATGTTGTGTCGTTGTTCTCCTCTTATATTTAATGCCATTCCCTCAGTTTTAGTTGTTACCCCGATTTTGTGTTGTTTTTTTTCCATCGATTTACGAGTTTTGAACGGCGGTATACTACTATAGTCTTTATTTGGGTTATAGTCATTCTTCCTCATAAATCTGTTGGAGCATTTTGATTTTCTGTGTAGGGAACACACTCTTAGTAACGTACTAATTGAGATGAACAAAACACCTACAATGGGACAGAGAGTATAAAGTAAAATCACAAAAATGCTGAACTCAGAGGAAAATCAAATCGGAAAGTCCATAATCACATGGCAAAATCTAATGATAAAACACATCAAAAACGAATGGCCAAGAACTGTCATATTCCTGACTTGGTACAGGCATTTTCAAATGTAGAAAATGGTGTCAGTCATGAGAAATGGGAAGTTGAAATTGAACAATTGAAATCAGCATCTTTGTTTGAAATTGTCAATCTGGGTCAGTATCGATGAAATTAAAGATGATGATATGACATAAGATATTAGAAATAAGACATTATTTTTTTACCAATCAAAGGCCAATATCGGGCAAGATACATAAATATCGTAATACAATACAAGAGGTATAAGGGGAGGGTTGAGATCTCATAAATATGTTTAACCCCTCCGCAATTTTGCGCCTGTCCCAAATCAGGAGCCTCTGGCCTTTGTTAGTCTTGTATGATTTTTAATTTTAGTTTCTTGTGTATAATTCGGAGTTTAGTATGACGTCCATTATCACTGTACTAGTATATATATATGTAGGACTCTAAAGTGCGATGGTACTCTAAAGTGCGATGGTCACGCTAAAGTGCGATGGTCTACGCTAAAGACTTCAAATGTTTTGGCCACGAGCATCACTGAAGAGACATATATTGTCGAAATGCGCATCTGGTGCAAGAAATTTGGTACCGTTAATTTTATTAGTAAATATATCAAACAAACAAACTCCACAAATATTCTGCTGATTAAAAAATCCACAAATTAGATCCTTTAATCTTCGGTTTATTTGTTGTTACAGTACATGGCTACAAAAACAAATTGTTTATGACCGTAATAATTTGAATTTGCGTATACCATTTCTGTGGACAGCTTAAGCTCTGTATAAGTTATAAGGTATTTATATGTATCTGTATAAGGTATTTAGTCATACCTTTTTGGGTTAAATAAACAAAATAAATACCAAATTACAATTCTCTCAATTTGCTCATGGTACAACTTTATTTGATTTAGAAAATTAAATGTCAAGATTGTAAAGTTCGTTAAAAACATAATTTAATATATATCTCATTTCATATCAAGTAAATAGTGTACTGTTAACGAAGATTATAAGTTTCATCGGTGTAGGATACTCTACAAACAAGTCATATTTAAGACACAAAAATAAAATGAATTTAACTATGACATGTATTATACTGTGTTTGTTATTTGCATACTGAGTTATACAATAGACGTGAAAATCGATTATACAATTCTAATACAACTCATTCATGATTATAATTACTAAATTTTATGTTGATATATTTATTCGCACTTGCAACACCTATTTATTTGCACTTGAACACCAGAAATATAGTTTTATCAAATTGATTTTCAATGAGATACGTATCCAAATAACGTGTATTTAAGCAAATGTAGGTCACCTTCAACAATGAGCAAAACAAATATTGTATTGTCATTTTTCACATGCACCCACGTAAAAATTAAGTGAAACAATCCAAACAAAAGATTCTAAAAGCCTGATTTATGATTAAACAAGAAACAAACGAAGAATGAAATTACCAGGCAGCAACTTATATATACACGACAGTCACGGAATACAGGCTCCTGACTTATGACTTGCAACACAGTTCGAATTACTTCATCAATCTAGGCTGGTATTACATAGCAATGACCCCTCATGCAATTTTCCGCCGGGCAAGTTTTGGATCATTTCAATACTTTCCATACAAAAGGTTGAAAATAAGTTTACATACCGCCATCTGTCCTCGTGTCTATATTTTTTCAACAATATGGATTTCACTATTAATATGTTTCAATAGTGCCCGCCAATTTATTACATATACTTTTCGTATTTTTTTAGAAACTGATTGGTCTCTGGAATGCAAAATATAATCTATTTTTCGACTTTGGTTACATTAAAGAAATTTTGCATCCACATTGCTTTCGTCTTGTCGACACACGTGTTACTTAAAAGATCTGGGGTCAGGTAGTGGGGTTGGTATCTTATATTTTGTCACAGGAGTGCTGTTTTGGTAATAAAAAAAACGTATTTCATTCATATATGTGATAAGCGTAACACAGGCCAATGGTTTATGGAGGAGAATGGAAGCGATCACCACATTAGAATATACTTTATAAAGATCATTTGATATTGAAGGTACAATGATACGAAGATGGGTTTGTAAAACATAGCCGTATTTGACACAACTTTTTCAACTTTGGATCTTTAGTGCTGTACAACTTTGTACTTTTTTTCACTTTCGATCTTTTATATCTGGGCGTCACTGGTAAGTCTTGTGTGGACAAGGTGCGTTTTTGGCGTATTGAATTTAAAACCTGATGCTTTTTTGTTATCCATTAATCATGTGTTTCTTTGTCTAATACGTTGCCTATTTATTTCAATTGTAGTCCTGTAATATTATGTTGTAATTTCAATGTTATATTTAACATTGCCATTAAAGTGCGAGGTTTGGCATGCCACAAAACCAGGTTCAACCCACCATTTTTCCTTTAAAAATGTCCTGTACCAAGTCAGGAATATGGCCATTGTTATATTATTGTTCGTTTCTGTGTGTGTTACATTTTAACGTTGCGTCGTTTGTTTTCTCTTATTTATGAGTGTAATTTCACATTGCGATAAGACGTGTCACGGTACTTGTCTATCCCAAATTCATGTATTTGGTTTTGATGTTATATTTGTTATTCTCGTGGGATTTTGTCTGATGCTTGGTCCGTTTCTGTGTGTGTTATATTTTAGTGTTGTGTCGCTGTTCTCCTCTTATATTTTAATGCGTTTCCCTCGGTTTTAGTTTGTTACCCCGATTTTGTTTTTTGTCCATGGATTTATGAGGTGTAAACAGCGGTATACTACTGTTGCCTTTATTTGTAAAGCTTATCTAATTAAAAGAAGGTTACTGTCCTTTACGGGATAATCTATTTCCAATTGACGTCGCCGATAATTCGGGATGAGCTTTTTGTTCTAATAGGGGAGATCTCCCCCATTACACTGAGGGGAAATATAGGCAGGAGGGATATTGACTATAAGACACGGGTGTTAACTTGATTTTATAAAACTTTGTCAGTTCTAAAATATACTTTTTTTTCATATATTATCATTATTTTTATTATTATTATTATTATTATTATTATTATTATTATTATTATTATTATTATTATTATTATCTTGCTTCGTTACGTTTAAAAAAAATATTACAAGGTTAAGAACGTAGAAATGCAACCGTTGAATTTAATAAACGTTATATCTACTCAACAGTGGCCTAATGTATTCAGCCAGACAATATACAGTTGAAAACCTTTGGTCTTGAATAGCCTGAATATAAATGTTTTTAATACCTCTAGTGTATACATAACCTTGTTCTTACAAGTAAAATTAACTATTTTCGTTCGAACAACGATGTTCGTGGTGCATTAATATTAAATAGTCGTATTATCAATAGAAGTGACAAAATGAAGCATTTCAGCAGCAAAGTAAGGATTAGAAATAATATTGCTCGTGAAACCCTAGCGGAATTTTTAGGGACTTTCACATTGATAGTAAGTATTATATAAATTATGAAAATAAAACTTAGTAAACTGTATGCGTCCGAAACGCTTTTCGGTGATTACCTCCATCAGGGACGCTCAAAACCAAATATTTTTATTCAGCCAGACAATATATAGTTGAAAAACCTGAATATAAATGTTTAATTACTCTAGTGTATACATAACCTAGTTCGTACAAGTAAAATGAACTTTGTAAGTTCGAACAGTGATGTGCGATGATGGGGTTGTAACATTTTGTATGCGTCCAAAACGCTTTCCTGTAATTACCTCCATCAGGGACTCTCAACCCCAAATATTTGAAAGGTAAGAAGTAGCAAAATAAGTGAAGACCAAAATGAACAAAAGGGACCATGACAGGATAGTATATCAAGATAATAATATCATCAAAACTTGAATGCCGTACTCATTAATAAAATAATATTATCATACATCCAAGAGCTAAATCTGCTATCTCTCTTTTTCATGGAAGAGAGGCGAACGAAGTCAAAGGACACTAATATTATAAACTACAAATAAACAAGCATTTCTTTGACATTGTATAATTAAGTAATTGTCGTCATCTTTGGTCTTATTAATTTTGACAAGACGCGGTATATATGTATCCCGCTATCTTTTTTATGATTACTTTGTGTGTTTCTCGTGCAGGTTAGTCCTTGTGTGCAAATCGGTTGCTAGAGGTTTTTACAGTGTTGTTTCAACTTATTTACCAATGTATTTATATTTACTTAATTCTGAATTTTAATGAGAAGGTGTATATTATATACGGTATGTACTATCAGGTACAAACACTTTTTTGTTGGCGTTTGTGTCAAATTTACTTTCAACTACATACAGCACATGTGTATGTGCTTATACAGTTTTGACTGCAATCTAATAAAAATATCGAACTCTTATACCAAAAATCTGTGAATTAATTTCATAACTTTTTAATACTGTTAAATGTTGTTACAATCTTATGGGTTGATTATTGAAAATACAAAAATAAGTAAACAATGAACGTGGTTGTTAAATTTGATATATGCTTTTATGTGCTTCTTTGTTAAAAATATTTCTTTGTTTTTAATCTGATTGAGATTGTGACACGGTGATGACTGCTGTACCCCTATTTTTGACAATTTAACATATCATGTCTGTTTTGTTCGATTTAAATATAATGGAGTTTGATGCGACTGTCATACATATGAGAGGTTTAGCGCTTTAAAGCCAGGTGCAATCCACCATTTTCTTATTTCACCATTTTCTACATAAGAAAATGCCTGTGCCAAGTTAGGAATTCGACAGTTGTTATCCATTCGTTTGATGTGTTTGAGCTTTTGATTTTGCAATTTGATAAGGACTTATATCTAGAAATTGACTAGGAGGGTTGGTTGGAAACAAAACTTTATGACAAAAGAGGTGATTTCAGCTTTCCAATTGTGACCATTTCATTTTTAAACCAGAAATCCAAATGGTGAAGTTGAAATCATCACTTCGTATTTTTTTTGGACGCCATCACGAGTTCGTTGACCATTATGGAATATCGGTTATACAGATGATATCGGATATGTTCCTTTCTCATAAATACAATCTCAATCCCTTTTCACGAATGCGACCTACAGGATGCGACTATTTACTGGCTTTGATATTTTTACCTATTTTTTCTGTTTGTTTTGTTTACACATCGTTGTCAATCTAATGGAATTTGATGCGACTGTCGTATAAGTGAGAGGTTTAGTGCGATAAAACCAGGTTCAATCCACCATTGTCTACAATTGAGGATGTCTGTACCAAGACAGAAATATGACAGTTGTTGTGTGTTTTATCATTTGATTTTGCTATTTGACTAGGGATTGAACCTGCTTTTATAGCGCTAAACCCCTCACTTGTATGACAGTCGCATCAAATTCCATTATTTTTACAACGATGTGTGAACAAAACAGACATAGGAAAAATTGTCAAAATAGGGGTACAGCAGTCATCACCGTGTCACAATCTCGATTAGAACAACAAAAAAAATAATATTTAACAAAGAAGCCAAAAAAGCATCTATCAAATTTAACAACTACATTAATTGCTTACTTATATATGTATTTTAAATCAACCCATAAAGGATTGAAATATTTGAAGTCCTGTGACTGAATTGCAAGCAATACAAACCATTAAAGTCTGAAATGGCCTATATCTGTACTCGACTGTACTGATTTTTACTCGACCAGTCTGAATTGGTCTGACTTTCAAGTTAAAGTCAGACCAATTCAGACTGGTCGAGTAAAAATCAGTACAGTAAAAAAAATAAACATTCACTGCAGTATTAACTAAACTCAACTGACGCAGTAAATCTATACTAGGGCATAAGTTAATGGTGAAAATAGTCCAGTTACCATAAAATACTTCCGAAATATTCATAAAATGTTGAATACTATTGAAAATATTAGTCACAATTCATTTTTTAGATTATTTGATCAGCTTGTTTTATTAATATTTTAAAGATGATATTTATATTATTATATAAGTGTTGATTAATATTGTGTTGAAGTGATATTATGATTGATTATTGTGAAATTTTAATTTCAATACTATATTGAATACATTTTTAATTTCAAGTTTATTTAAGTTTCAAATTTCATTTTTATTAAAAATATTTCCTAAATTGATTAAATTCAGTTGATATATACAAAGAATAGGTCTAAGTTGGTTAATACTTGGTCGAGTATGGTTCAGACTAGGTCGAGTATGGTTCAGACTCGTATAAAATGGTTAAGTACTGGTCAAGTACAAATTAAGACTGTACCCTTTCATGAATTTGACCTACCGAATTAGACTATTTACCGGATTTGTAATCACATAAGCAACACGACGGGTGCCGCATGTGGAGCAGGATCTGCTTACCCTTCCGGAGCACCTGAGATCACCCCTAGTTTTTGGTGGGGTTCGTGTTGTTTATTCTTTAGTTTTCTATGTTGTGTCATGTGTACTATTGTTTTTCTGTTTGTCTTTTTCATTTTTAGCCATGGCGTTGTCAGTTTGTTTTAGATTTATGAGTTTGTCCCTTTGGTATCTTTCGTCCCTCTTTTAAGTATAGTTGAGACTACAGTTGAGTATTATCAAGTAAATTTCAGACCAATTCAGACTGGTCGAGTAAAAATCAGTACAGTCGAGTACAGATATAGGCCATTTCAGACTTTTACTGGTTTGTAGTGAAGGTTCACGTCAACTCTAGTGTACAGTCGCGTCTTTGCTTTAGGTTGGACTGTGTATTTCATATTTATAAAATCTACTGCTAGTTCCCCCGTGTTGTAAAATAACAATACGTCACTAGTTAGTCATGCTAGGGGGACGTATTGGAATGAGGAATAATGACTATATTACACCGTTCTGACAATGATTTTTTTTTCCGACGTAGTCGGTATAGTTTCGGTTTGTGCCCTTTGAACTTAAGGACGCTTAACTATGGCAACAGAATACGCATGCTCGAAAATCCTTTCTGTGATTGGGCAAAATGCTGTCATGGTGGGTGATTTGGTTGTGATTGAAAAAACGTCTCGTTAATTATATCGTGATTGAAAGCAAGGGAAAAACTATAAATATTTGACTAGATCTTACAAAGATTTATATTTTTATTAAAATAATTGTTTCTCCAATAGCTCTTTGCATCCGTGACAGCTGTTTATTCGGGACAATTATATAATATTTAATGTAAACTTTGTTGTACGAACGTACATGACTTTTAGAACGCACCTACGCATGTGAGATTTCTGCGGGGTTTTGGTGAATGTAAACAGAAAGATACGAGGACCGAGAATACTGAACACAAACAGAGAAAACGTTATTTAAATGGTATCTTTGTGCTTCTGAAGGTTATCGAAATGATAGTTTTAAACATATACTCAAATTTAAATACGTCGAATATCTTTTTTAAAGATAGTTCTTGTTACATTTGTGTTAGTTTAAAAATATTTTTATTATTTTTGTTATTATTATTACTATTATTATTAGTATTATTATCATTAATATATAGTTATACTTTTTTCACATTCGAAAAAAAGAGGTTATATTTTGGTTCGTGACCTAAGCAGATGAAACCATTTTCTTTAAATATCCTGTACCAAGTCAGGTATATTGCAGTTGGTATCTAATAGTTCGTTTCTATGCGTTTATTTCAGGAAAGAGCTCATTTTAAAAAATCCTTTCAATCTGTACTTACATTGATAGTACAACTGCCAATCAATAGTTCTAACAATTCTTATGGCTTAGTTTTAAACAATGTGATTGAACTTCTGATCTAGTGGCCATGCTACACTTCCATGTATCTGAAATATCTCCAGTTTACTTTCTTCTGTTTAAATTTCTTTGAAGATCCTTTTATCTTTTACAGATGTCAAGTTTGTTCAATATTCAATTTCTCCAAAACAATTTTTATTCAACATTCAAAAATTCGATTTCAATATTCAAATTTTAATTTGAATTTTCAATATTCGTCAACAAAAACATGTAACATATTGAAGGCCGTACAGTAACCAATAGCTGTTAACTTCTAAGGAATTTTGTCTCTGATGAAGATTTGTCTCATTGGCAATCATACTATACATCATTATTTTAAAACCTACAACTGTGCATCGATTCTCCTTCAACAGCAGCATTAAGCGCCGAATAGATTTGTGATTTGATGGAAATATGAATAATTGGGAAACACTATCTTATGTATGTTATAAAGACTCTTACGTATCAAAATTTCAGTAGGATTTTACAATTCTTAGATTTGGACCCTATGACTGAAACAATTACAGGAGAAATTGGCCTTACTGCTTCATTAGAGATTGTCGTGTTGTATATAGTCCAAGACAACAACAAAAACAAAACATTTTTTTCTGCCTTATGCACTGAATGATCCTTTAATTAATTAATCTGTATTTATTGATTTTTAGGTATTTGGGGATGGTTCGGTCGCCCAAGCAGTTTTAAGTCGGGATGGCGTTGGCAACCATTCCTCTATACATTGGTCATGGGGACTAGCAGTGACAATGGGAGTTTACATATCTGGTGGTATCTCGGGTAAAAACTATTATAAATAGAATACATTGTGACAGATTTTGTTTCTTTGGCTGTGTGCACATTAGTCTGTCCATTTGGCACACGTACATTGATAAAAAAAAAAGAAGACATATCAATACTGATATATCTGTAAATAAAGGCAACAATAGTATACCGCTGTTCGAAAGTCATAAATCGATTGAGAGAAAACAAATCCATGTTATAAACTTAAACTGAGGTAAACACATAACCATAAGAGGAAAACAACGAAACAACAGAAACACTGAATTGCAACAAAAAACCAAAACGACAATGCAACACACACACAAACGAACTATAACTAACAACTGCCATTTTTCTGACTTTTTACAGGACATTTTAAGAAAAAATGGTGGGTTGAATCTAGTTTTGCGGCTAGCTAAACCTCGCGCTTAAATGGCAATGTTAAATATAACACTAAAATGACAACATGTCATGACAGGACTACAGTACAAATAAATTCAAGAACATTTAGGACAGAGAAATACACAATAAACATTACAACAGGACATTTCGACATGCTAATAGTTATCAAAGGTATCCGGCTTATAATTTGATCTAATCAGCACTTCGGTGTTGACACGAATATCAATTATATGGTCGTTTTTATAAATTTCATGTTTTCACATTTTTCAAAAAACTACAGATTTTCTTATCCCAGGAATAGATTACCTAAGCCGTATATGGCACAACTTTTTGGAATTTTAGGTCCTCAATGCTCTTCCACTTTGTACATACTTGGCTTTATAACTATTTTGATCTGAGCGTCACTGATGAGTCTTATGAAGGCGAAACGCGCGTCTGGTGTATTAAATTATAATCCCGATACCTTTGATAACTATCTACATAAGACTCACCAGTGACGCTCAGATCAGAAAAGTAAAGAAAGCCAAACAAGTACAAAGTCGAAGACCATTGATTACCCAAAATTCTAAAATGTTGTGCCTATTACGACTAAGGTTATCTATGCCTGGGATAAAAAAAAATCCTTAGTATTTAGAATAATTCTTACTTTTGCAAACAGTAAATTTATAGAAATGACCATACGATTGATGTTCATGTCAACACCGAAGAGGCGACTAACCACAGAATAAAAACGAACACGTAAAACAAAAAAGGACAGCACATAAAACAGCACAAAAGAACCATGAATTGTCACCGACTGGAAAAAGCTACAAAATGACATCTAAGGTAAAAGTGACGTCACAGTTAAATTTCTATAAGCTTGATATAGTTCAAAATCAGGTTTTTAATCATGATATTGAAATATTTAATAACTAATAATACAACCAATGCGCTGTAAAGAATAGGAAACGACTCGTTTGCACCTTCATATGATATCCAACAGTATATGAACTATAATTATATGCACACCAGACATGAAGATTTGTTTATGCATGCATCACCCTTCACAGAATTCTATATTCGTCGGTAGCAGCAAGAACTAGTAACTTACAAACATGTGATAGCAATCAATAGCCAAACTTCTGCATCAGTAAACGACAAAGTAAAAATATGTTTGTAAGGAAAGACACCGAATTAGAAAAAAATCTGTTTATTTACAGGTGGTCATCTGAACCCAGCTGTGACTGTTGCCATGGCCTGCATCAAGAAAGTCCCATGGAAGAAAGTACCATTGTATATGTTAGGCCAATATTTAGGATCTTTTGTTGCATCAGCTGTAATTTATTTTGTATATTATGGTAGGTTTCAAATAAATATATTGAATGTAGACTTTGTATTATCAGTAAGTGAATAAACTAACCACAGATACCAGGATAAAAATGTAGTGTTTGCGCCAGACGCACGTGTTGTCTTCAAAAGACTCATCAGTGACTCTCGACTCAATAAAAGTTGAAAAGGCCAAATAAGTACGAAGTTGAAGAGCCTTGAGGACCACAAAATAACGATTATCTCATATTTCTGGAGAGAGAAAGAGTGAGATGGTACTGAGGAAGATTTTGGAAATAAGTTTTCTGACCAGACAAGATAAAAAAAACGGACTAAAAAAAGATGAAAATGCAGGAAATAAAAGTGTTCAAAATTTAAAAAAAAATTGCAAGACTCGCTAAATGTGCAAATAAATACTCCATCATCCTGAACCTTCTTCTATTAGATTATCAAATGGTCGCCCCCTAACATATGAAATTTCATGTCAGTATTTTGTGTCGAAACCAAACTAGTTTTGAGTAAATCCCACTTAAACATGTGTTCATTGTACTTGCAAGTAATAGTATTTTGAGATCAAAAGAAAGACAATAAATAACAGAACTTTGCATCGATTTCATAGGAAACAAAAAGTCCCTCACTTGCCAATTCCATGTTTACGTATACATAAAATTGAGAATTGAAATGGGGACTGTGTCAAAGATACAAAAACCCGACCAAAGAGCTGACAACAGCAGATAGCCACCAACGGGTCTTCAATGCAGCAAGAAACTCCCGCACCTGGAGACATGCTTCAGCTGGCCCCTTCACAAAAACGAATACTAGTTCAGTGATAATAGACGTCAGACTAAATTCCGAAATATACACAAGAAACTAAAATTAAAAACTAAAAAAACAAGACTGACAAAAGCCAGAGGCTCCTGATTTGGGACAGACGCAAAAATTTAGAAAATTAATTTAAAGTCTGCGTTGAAGAGCCATTGGTGGCCTTCGTCTATTATCTGCTCCTTAATCGGATTTTTGTCTCTTTGACATATTCCTAATTTCCATTCTTAATTTTATTTTGAACATTTGCACGCATTAGCAATTCTAATGCTTTGAGCTAGTTGATCAGCAGACCTTATTATAAGTACTTTGTACTTTCAAGATTCATTTTACTGAACAGTCTTTGTAACTCATTAAAATTTTGGTGTAAAAACTGTACCTATTTTCAGATGCTTTAAACGAATATGACGGAGGGACCAGAATGGTATCTGGACTAAACGCAACAGCTGGTATCTGGTCAACTTATCCACAACATTTTGCTTCCGTAGCTACTTGTTTTGGAGACCAGGTAAATACAGTAACTGTAATTTCAGATATTATTGCGTGCATGTATTAATTGTTGATTTTTTCAAAAATGTACAATAATGCAAGTTTAATTATTGCGATTTCAGAAAATATACAGATCTATCAATTTCATGTCATAGTTATAATAAACAGCTGCGTCATGAGCGCATGATACGCCCGTCGTCTTGTTTGTAAGTTTTATGCAATAATCATAAATAGTTTCTGAGATACAGCGTGACAGGTGAAAACCAACCTTTTTTTAACAAAAAACTCAATAAATCTAAAGTAAAACTTTGAATCATCACCAAAAAGTATACAGATTTTTAGATTTATATATCTAAAAAGTGTGTAAAGTTTTGAGCAATAATCATAAATTGTTTTTGAGATACGGCGCGACATGTGAAACCCTCCCCCCTTTTAAAAAAAAACCTCAATATCTCTAAAATATAAATTTGAATCAAAACCAAAAAGAATACAGGTCTTTAGATTAATATAACTAAGAAGTGTAAAGTTTTAAGTAATAATCATAAATCTATTTTGAGATACGGCTCCACATGTGAAAAAAAACACACCCCTGTTTTAGTTAAAAAGTCAAGTAACTCAAAAAGTTTTAATCTTATTTTCACCAAAAAGTATACAGATCGTTTGACCATCATAAGAACAACTATATTTAGTTTCATGAAATTTGGATAAGTAGTTCTCAAGTTACGGTGCGACATGTTTACGCCGGACAGACAGACGGACAGACGGATGGACAGACGGACGCCGAACATTTGTATACCATAATACGTCCCGTCAAAATTTTGACGGGCGTATAAAAATGCAAGTTTTATTATTGCTATACTCACCTATTCGTATTATAAAAAACTTCGCTGTAAATTTCGGAGGCCTCAATTAAACTAATTGAAAGATTATGTCTTGATCATATGAATATCAGTCACAAGTACTTGTATTAGGTCAAAATGATAGTTTTACCTAATAAAAAAGAAAAATATAATTATGAAGAGTGGTATACATAAAAAATAAAATAAAATGTTTTCGACAAAATTATGAAAAGACCTTTTTGAACTTTATTTCAAAATTTCAGATACGCTCAAGCTTAACTTTAAAAATATGTATAGTACTTTTACATCATATATATATCTCTTGTAAAAACAAAGAATACGATTAACACATTAATTTATCTTTAGGATATTAAATATGATTATTCATATATATTGACAACAAATTCGAAATACTCTTTAAAAGAGAAAGATTGGAGCACTTTGTGAAAAAAGAAACATTGACAAAAGCAAGAAAACTTTTAACACATTAAGAATACTAATATCTATTATGTCTAGCTATAACCCCAGGTTCATTCAACCCTTTTCTACATAAGAAAATACCTGTAACACGTCAGGAATATGACAGCTGTTATCCACTCGTTTGATGTGTTTGAGCTTTTGATTTTGCCATTCATTTGATTAGTTTGTTACTTTTTATGAAGTTTACTACGTCAAATTTACACTAATAAATTGTACAGCTTTATTTGTATCTAGCTCCTTGCAACAGGCATGCTACTAATCTGTATACTGGCAATAACAGATGAAAGAAATATGGAAACACCTAGAGGACTGATGCCAATTGCCATTGGTTTAATAGTGACTGTCATTGGAATGACATATCATTTCAACTGTGGATACGCTATCAATCCTGCACGTGATTTAGCTCCACGTATATTCACGTCTGTTGCTGGATGGGGAGTTGGAGTATTCAGGTATCGTAATTAGCAACGAACTTTTTTTTTAAGCCCCACCTACGATAGTAGAGGGGCATTATGTTTTCTGTTCTGTGCGTCCGTTCGTTCGTCCGTTCGTCTGTTCGTTCGTCCATCCGTCCGTTCGTCCGTCTGTCCCGCTTTAGGTTAAAGTTTTTGGTCAAGGTAGTTTTTGATGAAGTTGAAGTCCAATTAACTTGAAATTTAGCACACATGTTCCCTATGATATGATCTTTCTAATTCTTATGCCAAATACCAAATAAAAGTATTGACCCCAATTTCACGGTCCACTGAACATGTAAAATGAAAGTGCGAGTGGGGCATCCGTGAACTATTGACACATTCTTGTTTTAATATATTATGGTTCTTAAAATGTGAATATTTTTTTTTAAATTTTCGAGTTAGAAGGCAACCCTATTTTACGAAGCAACAAAGGCCATCCAGTTTTTAAGCTCTGAATCGTCCTGGTGATAGACAAGTTGGGAATAAATTAAGAATACCAAAGATTACCTAGTTTTTTTTGTGTTCGATCTTTCCCAATTGATAAGCGGAATAACAGTAAAAATAAAATAAGGAGATGTGGTAAGATTGCAAGAGTCAGTAGAACTATACGAGTCATAAAGAGGCGATGAACTGTCTTAGATAAATTCCCTTCCGATAATGGAAATAGATGGACTATTGTATAGACGTGAACTAAACAATATCAGTGGAATCAGTATCTCAAAAAATCTTGATATTTTAAATAAGAGTGTAAAGACATTGTTCATGATCAAAATCTGCCTGATATGTCCATCTTTGACAAAATACTTTAGATTGATTTACTCAGTTCACGAAGAAAGAAAAACAATAAGCAAACAATGATAAAAGCATATAATAATATAAAAATAAGGAGTTATATGATAGTCAATGAGACAAGTATCCATCAGAGTCCAGTCACCATTCAACCTTGAGCAATGAGCAAACCCCATATCATATAATGTATCTATAGGAGGTCTCTACGTCATCAAATGTGAAACAAATGAAACGAGATAATTCATGATATATTGGATAGTTCTGTGAAAGTATGACGCAATGCCAATCTCAGTTTAATTGTTTTAAAGCCATCGCAAAAATAAACGTTTGTAAAATATTTATCACTGATAAAATACTTTTAAGTTCATTTAATTATTTTCATATTTTGCAGTTACAATGATTATAAGTATTTTTGGATTCCTGTTTTGGGTCCACACGTAGGAGCCATACTTGGGGCTTTTTTGTACCAGATTTTGATAGGATTTCACTGGCCGGAAGTTGTTGAAATAAGTAGCGATATACAGATTCAAGAAATGAATGATAAATTCTCAGGTAAGATTAATCTCTCTCATCAGACTCGTGTTGTATCTTTAAAACACTTAACTGATCTATAGCGGGTTTTTTTATTATAAGATTTTTATATGGCAGTGATAACAAAAACAAAATATATGAAAAGTGCAGTAGAAAAATCACTCTGGTGACGAAAAACCAAATAACTTAAAGTAAGGAAACGAAGTATGAATATCTATGAGACAAATATCCAACAAAGGCATTTTGCTATGTGCTTCTCCATTCTACATTGGCTAGAGGTATAAGGAAGGGTTTATATCTCAAAAAAGATGTTTAGACCCGCCGCATTTTTGCGCCTGTCCCTATTCAGGAGCACCTGGTCTTTGTTAGTCTTGTATGTTGTTTTAATTTTAGTTCATTTATATGTTGGGGTTTAATGTGACGTCCATTTTCACTGAAGAAGTACATAATTCCATTAAGGGGCCAGCTGAGGAACCAGACATAGCAATCCACACTCATTTAGGCAAATAAAAACATCTAAAGACAGTTATAAATATTCATTTTATCCACGAACAGTTATAAATTGGAATCATCTGCCACAGCCAATAGTATCATGCAGTACAGTAGAGGGATTCAAGAATATGATCGACGAATCTGCTCTCATCCCCATATTCTATCCCTAACTATTCTGTTATCAAATGTTTATAGTTTTATCAAAATTTATTTTTCAAATGTACATACGTTATTTTGATTTTTTAATTTTGTTATTTTTGAATTTCTTCTTGCTACAGTGTAAATTATAGATTTTAATAGTCGACGCCCGGTAAATAATCTTCAATAATTGAAAGATCGCTAGAAACTTAAAGAAGGAGAGAACCTCCGGGTGCGGGATTTTCTCATTGCTTTGAAGACCTGTTGTTGGCATTCGGCTGTTGTCTGCTCTATAGTCGGGTTGTCTCTTTGACATATTCCCCGTTCCATTCTCAATTTTAACCTCATCTTAACCTTGTTGTCTACAAGAACAGAAGTTATTTTTCATCGTTGTGCAGATGATGTTTAATGTTATTCCATATTGGTATTATTTTAGTAGGTTTCTCTATATGAATTGGATTTTGAATAAAAAAAGCATATTCACCTGAGAAAGTGTTATTCACCGCGCTAAACGTCACGCGCTTTTACATGCAACGTTATGGTTAGATTTTTCATGTTAAATTTATTTTGGTATATGTTATTCCTTAAATACATGTTCTTCTCTCGGAATATGGAATAAAACAATTACTGTCTTTTGTTTCGGTAAATATGGGGTTTAATTGACTTTTGAAAAACTGATATTCACTTCGGCCGTCGTTATATGTATCTTACTCTTACAAAGAAAATAGTATTTCTATTACAGAAAAAGAGAAAGAAGTATACACCAACAGAGGCATTTCACAAGATTCATAAAGTACAATAATGTTCAGCATATAAGAACTATTACAATGTATTACATAATGTATAATACCATCAGACGATGCAAAACCACAAAATAAATCATGTCAATAAATTTATATACTCTTAAGTGGTTGAAATTTTATTTTCATATGTATATGTGTGTGCGAATTATCACTATTTATCACAAAATTAATAAATAGTTACACTTGTTGTTAAAATTATTGTTTTGTATTGTTTTGAGATTGTCATTATTTACTGTTTCTGGTGGCGTTTTTTTTTTTTTTTTTTTTTTTTTTTTTTTTAGGGTTTTTTGTGTATTTGTTATGAATCTCCATGTTTTGTGCTTTTTCAGACGATTTCTTTTGAAGTATGGTGCATTTAACTGTAACGTATTGCATCTTCGAATGGCATTCAAAATTTGTCTTCACTAAATGAAAAGTAAGCAATTTGACCAGGCATCAATTTTGCTGTCAGGAACACGGAAAGAAACCATATCATCCATAAGATCTGAGGGTGTTGTGAATGTGTTCTAGATCTAGAAATCCACAAGATCTGAGGGTATTCCGAAGATCTTCTATTCTTCAGGTGCTCTAAATTAACATATTGCTGTAAATTATTGTAATATTGTAGTCCGTTATAGGAACTTTGAAATTATAATAAAATAATAAGATGATATACATGATATAAATTACATTTCAGTGATAGCAATTTTATGTTGTTAGTTGTTTTTTTTTTTTTTGTTTTTTTTTCGTCCAAGAATCATCTTGTTTTTATGCCAAAGTAAACCTTTAGTGCATAATCTATGTGAATAGTACTGTAGCTGTAGTAAATCTTATGAATGAAAACCACGACAAGGTTAAGAACTTCACCTAGAGTAAAGATAACATAGGTCAACTTGATAAGTCTTCTACTCGAAAGTGTGATTTTAGATTGGCTACCAGCTAAGATATGATTGAAAGCTTGTATATGTGTGTGAATAAAATGGATTATTTAATCTCGTTTATGTATTTACATGACCCAGTTCTGTCGATATGATATAGCCAGTGTAGTGCATGTGTAAATTTCGAAACTGCAACAAAATGGAGGGATTTTCCAGTAAAGTTAGAATAAGAAATAATATTATTCGTGAAACGTTTGCTGAATTTTTAGGAACCTTTACTCTAATAGTAGGTAAAACCAATTTATCATTTTATGTATAAAAAAAATGTATTACATGTATTGTTAGCTTCTGATAACATAGATAAGTGTTTCTCTTCGTGATGTTGTACATAAAAAGTGCATTGAGGTTAACATGGTTAATAAATGTTCCTGTTTCCTGTGATCTTATCCGGTTTGCAATGAAGTCTGAATCCAATAAATTGATTTCGACGGATAATACGACAAATAAACGACTGTTTGGCGACACTTCAGTTATCTATTGCTTTAGAAACTAAGGACTATACAAAACCGTTCTCTAAACTATATCGACTTACTCTTCATATAGAAATAAGATAACACCTATGATTGCGGATCAGACAAATATCCACCAGAGTTCGAAATTCTTGGATTTATTTATTGAATTAAGAAAGTATATATTATCGTACGGTTTGAAACGATTAGAAAACCCATACTATTTTTCAGATTCTAAAGGAACTCGACAAAAACTTTACACGAGAACAATAATGACCTAAGGAGTAGGCCCGGTAAGACCCTTTTTGACCCCTAAAATGTAACACTTTTACATTTTGTTACAATTGTAAAATTTTTAGCGTTTTATTGGAAAGTAGTGTATTTTTGTTACATAACGATGGGCCGGTTTTTTCAATACAATGCACCTGCATCAGGTACTAGAATCATTCAATCATGCAAACACACTGGAATCTTCCCAATTTTAGCAGTTGTGCACTTTTTAGACGTTTTCTGTCAAGTACACATGTTACGGTGCGACTAATGAACAAAGATTAGTTCTAAAATTCACCCGATACGTTGCTATTCGCCATTTTATACTAGTAATTTCTGAACCCTTTATAGCATGCTGTTATGTGTAGACGAAGGCTACGTGTTAACGTCTGTACTCTGATGTTCAGTAGTTGTCGTTTGTTGATGTGGTTCTCGTTTTTCGTTTTTTATATAGATTAGACCGATGATTTTCCCGTTTTAATTGTTTTGTACTAGTTATTTTTAGAGCCCTTGAAAGCTTGCTTTCTTGGTGTGAGCCAAAGCTCTGTGTTAAAGAACGTACTTTGACCTATTATGGTATACCCGGTCGTATCTTGGACGTTCTATTATGAGGTGTTTGTTACAAACACACCCGCATACGTTTTAGTTAAAGTCGAACGATCTCGTAGCGTATACAACGTGCCCTAAACGTGCCTCAAACTTATCTGTAGCGCGTTAAACGCGCTTGTAGCGTATGTATAACTTGCGTGTAGCGTACAGATATACGCTAGACACACGCTTGAGCTGGAAGAAATTTTTAAGCTACATAAAAATTTCCTCGAGTTGTAGCGTTCACCAAGCGTATACCTTTGTTTTTTGACGTACTTCAGACTTATGCAACGCGCGTTTAACGATTGCTTAGCGTTCCTCTGGCGTGCAACTAACGTATACCGACTTTGTCAATTTTTTCTGTACGTTTGGTGCACGCCGGTCTATACGCAAATATGTGACGCCGGTGATATATAGCCATTCTTCCCCCATGCCAATCTTTCCCCCAGGAAAATTTTGGATCATTGCCATTCTTCCCGGCGGGAATTTGGAAATACGTATACATATAGTCACTTTCCCCCATGCCAATCTCTCCCCCATAGTATAGATTTCAATATTTTTATACAAGTCTGAAAATTAAACCCAACAGAGTTTGAATTATATTTTTACGCTGACAAATATTTTTTGTCAATTTACATTAACACAAGTCTGTCTATACATGTTCATCATTCTGTCTATGTGTCAACTGGTTTGTTTTTATTTCCACCAGTCTTTTATAGTAGTCTGTCTACATTCTCAACAGTCTGGATATGTTTCCACAAGTCTGTCTTTGGTCCACTAGTCCGTCTCTATTTTCATCGGTCTGTCTATGTGCCCACCAGTCTGTATGCATTTTCAATAGTCTTCATATTCACCAGTCCGTCTTTGTGTCTACTATTCTGTCTACATGTCCACCAGCCTGTCTCGGTGTTCAAAAATCTATCTAAATGTTTACCAGTCGGTTTACGTATCCATTAATCTGCCTAATATACCAGTCTGTGTATGTGTCCACCACTCTGCCTATACATGTCTACCAGTCGGTCTATATGTCTACCATATTATACGGTGTCAATGTGTCCATTGTCTGTCTACATGTTCATCAGTCCGTCTGTAATTGCATTTTGTTGTGTTATTTTGTCTGATATTCCAAATCTTCTTATGCTGACATTTACATGCATTCTTTTGACCTGAAAACTAACTATAGGTGTATACTCCTTACTAATACCCTTATGCTTTGAATTGCCAACAGTTTTCATTGGGATTTATCATAAGCCAAGAAACATTTTTAATATGTATTGCCACAACAAGTTACTTTGCAGGTTTAGTTTTTCTGACAACAGGCTAGTATGACAAGTAAAGCTTAAAAATAAGATAGTCTTATCTCTCTCGGGTTGAAAAACCATACTAAATATACATGGTTTCGCAGTTAATGTCTGTCTCTGCATGCATTTTTTTTTATATGAAATGTAGCAATGTCTCATACAAAACAAATCGTTAGTAGTCATTACGTTATCAAACAACAACCAGTCTTGGAGAACATGATTGTTATTAGTTGTAATTTGTTTTGAAATAGCTTTCAGTAACTGAGAGTACTCTTATTCCGGTGCTAAGTGATTATTGTGCACCATACCAACATTTTTAGTGAAACCAATTGCAACTGATATTTAACATTTGTTTCTAATGGTGTGCTGTCCAAGGCTGGATTGTTTAGGGGAGAATTTTTAAAAAGCCGCCACCTTCTTTATGTGCCATTCCGAAGCCAGGAGCATGTAGTACAATTATGTTGTTGGTTAATATTGGTTAATTATTAATTTAATACCAAACAGACAACAATAAAATATAAACACACATATATTACGCATGTATACTAATACAATGAAGGTTTCGTACCGCTAAATAATAAACAAAAATGTTGCTATTTTCTTTTTAGATGAAAATTTGGAACTGACGTCGGCAACGTTACAATTCATGGGGAAAACATTAGCTTCTCATGCTATTAGGGGGGGATTGGCTTGTTCCTGGGTTTCCCCCCATAACACTGAGGGGGAAAAGTTGGATCATGCCAATTTTTCCGGGGGGAATAATTGGATCGATCCATTTTTTCCTCCGTGAAAAATTGGCACGGGGGAAGAATGGCTATATATAGGACACCGGCATAAAGTCATAAATAATACAAGCACTATAACTGCACAAGTTTTCATTTACCACGTAATTTCTTGAGAACTTTAATAGGCCCTGTTTGAAACATGATGATGATTATTGTATATTGATAGAAAATCGTGATACTATGATTAAGTAGGGTCTCCAAGTACATGTAGTATGACCAAATGACTTATCGTCATTGTGCTAATGATTTGTCAACAAGCCAAGTTCTATAAAAACAAACAAAAAACAAACACCACGAGTATTTTTTTTTTAAATTCTTGATAATAAAACAAGGAGCTGTAAAAAAGAACCACCACTACCACCACAGAAGAACAGCCTTCTGATTTGGGACAGACATATACAGCTGCGACCCTCATCCTAACATTAAATAGTGATGTAACAGAACAAACTATAAAAATCTGTTGTTTCTTTTCAAAATTTAGATATTTGGAGATGGATCTGTTGCACAAGCTGTTTTAAGTCGAAATACGGTGGGAAATCACATGTCCATACATTGGTCATGGGGTATAGGAGTTACAATGGGAGTTTACATAGCTGGTGGCATTTCAGGTAAAATAAGATCAACGTAATATTGCCTGGGTATAAACCGATGCAAAGACATGATACCGTGTCTTTCACTTTCAATTATCTTTTCTTTTCTTTTTTTAAGTTTTAACTTTCTTTCTTTTAAAATCCTTTGAAGTTGAAATAAAAAACAGATGTGTATCATGAGATGGCAAGCCGTCGATACAAAAAAACGCATATAATAATATCTACATGCAGCGATAATCTATCATGGTTAAATATTAAACGTGGACTATTCTATGGGGCAAAAAAAAAAAGATTTTTTTCTGGGAGGATAGGATAAATTAATGTATTCGGGGCACGTACCCCACATCTTCTCTAAGTGTTGGTTTTTAAGCCCACCGTTATATACAAGAACCAGATCAGTCAGTTAGTACGAAATAGTACATTTCATTTCAGGAGGACATTTAAATCCAGCTGTTACCGTGGCCCTAGCCTGTATCAAGAAGGTCCCATGGAAGAAGGTACCATTCTATATGTTAGGCCAGTATTTGGGAGCTTTCGTTGCCTCGGTTACGATATATTTTGTGTATTACGGTACGTAACAAGTCATATACAGTTCTTGAAATTGGCCTTTCCGAATAACGTCATTTAGTTGAGGAATGAAACAAAATATGTAGAAAATTACCAAGGTGTCAGAAAAGTAGAATAATTTTAATCGTTGATTATTTTTTTTCCATTTTTCTGTAATAGTACACAAAAAGTCATGTACGAACATAAAAAATCATCTTAAAATCCTCTAAAAACTGTGTTCAAACTATCAGAGAAGGAGAATACATTCATTGATATTTAATCATTTGGTATAGAAGTCCATATTATTTGATTAGTACGTTTTGGTAATCAGATATGATAATAAAAATATGTGGCATGAATGCCAAAGAGACAACTCTTCAACAGAGACCAAGTGAAATAAAAGTTAACAGACATAGGTTACCTTAATTACGGCCTTCAACTACGAGCACAACCCATGTCACATAGTAAGCTATATAAAGCACTGAAATAACAAATTTATGTAAAACAATTCTCACGGCAAAACTAACGGCATACAGTAACAAACGACAAAAATTGTATTCCATGTTTCTAACTTTGGACATGCCCACGCAGAATGTACCGGGCTAAAAATATCTACTGGCGCCAAACCCTCTCCCTAACTTCAAACAGTTGTGTAACAGTACAACGTATGAACAAACTATAAAATTCCGTTGAAAGCGCTTTGGATCAATACAAAGCACTTAAAACCCTAACAAAAACACACAAGACACAAAGTAACATATCTTAGAGTATTCGCAGTTACTGAAGCTAGTTCAAAGCCATTAACAACAATCAAACAAAAAAAATGACCGTGTCCCGACAGATTGTAGAACTGTGAATGAACAAATGTGTATTATAATAACATAAATAATATTTAGTTTGATTTTAATTTACTGATAACAAAATCAATATTTATACCAATAAAAATCTACGGATTATCGTTTACCTCTTTATAATCTTAAAATTGATTTCATATCCACTCTTAATTCATGTTAAAGAACGTTTTAGGTAATTTTTTCAATTAAGAGACTATGATAGACGATGATTTTTAATGCAAAATATTTACGTTCCAGATAAACGTTTTTCAAGCGGCATTCAATATTGTCATTACATTTATCCAGGACGACCTGCTTTGAGAAGCTTCTTATTAATTTGATTGTGTAAGACATGAAATGTATGAAATTATTTTAGCAACAATCAATCAGTGTTAATATAATTCACTATAATTTTAGATGCCCTGAATAGTTTTGATGGAGGAAACAGGATGGTATCGGGACCGAATGGCACAGCGGGGATCTGGGCAACATATCCACAGGATTTTGCCTCAGTAGCTACATGTATAGGCGATCAGGTATTTATACTCTTTACATTGTCTTTTGGTTTTGATTGATAGTTAAATGTTTATATAATTGACAATCATTGTTATATAACTTTTTACATGTGTTTTAGCTTTATAAGTGTACGTGCAGACCTTGTGTACAATTTTAGTTAAACGTAAAATCAAATAAGAACTATTCAAAATTTTAACTAAAACGTAAAAGCAGCATATAATATATATTGGAACACCATATGTTGGCTTATTGTAGTGTTATTCGTTTGTGGATATGTGCTATCAAGGACTTCTGTTCATAATTAAGCATTCTTTACATAAAATATTTCGTATTTCGTATTACCTGAATCTATAGTTTGTTTCTTCTAAACAAGTAAGAAGAATAGACAAATCATAATATTGAAATTGACTAAAAAAAACACAACACAATAATTGCTCACGCTTTTTTAACAGCTACTAGGAACAGCGATGCTTCTGTGTTGTGTACTTGCAGTAACAGATGATAGAAATATGGAAACGCATAAAGGACTAATACCGTTCTCAATTGGTTTGATAGTTGTTGCCATAGGAATGACCTACCATCTTAACTGTGGATATGCCATAAATCCTGCACGTGATTTAGGTCCTAGAATATTCACTGCAATTGCAGGATGGGGTGTGGAAGTATTTAGGTAAATATCAATATTTCTTCTATTCGTTTAATATTCTCGTCGGTTGTGTAAAAATGATCATCAACAAAAAAGAAGTTTTTTCCGACTCACAATATTTATAAAGGTCCTTTAACTGTCAGAACAGGCCATTATATATATGAATGATGTATTTCCAAGCAATTTTGAACATAGACGAACCTACAATAATTTATGATAAACTTTACCCGATTAGGTATATTTCGTACTTTCTAATATTATTGGGCGATACAATCGTTTGAATACCTAAGATGGTATACGACGACGTACGCTATTGAATGAGATATATATATATATATATTAGGTCCTTTTGATACTTTCCTTTGCAAATAGTATATTATTCCTACTGTATATTATGTAGAAAATCATATTTATGTTTATTGCAGTTATAACGACTACAAATATTTCTGGATACCTGTTTTGGGTCCACACGTAGGAGCCATATTGGGGGCCTTTTTATATCAGTTTCTGATAGGATTCCATTGGTCAGAAGTGGTTGAGATTACTAGTGATATACCAATCAAAGAGATTAAAAACACTGTTGTTACAGGTAAAGTTATTTCTCTTCAGGAAAAAACATATTCATGAATAATCTTAATTAAGTAAAAAATTTCAACTCAATATTTAATAGTGTTTATTTGGTAAAATGTTTGGAATATATCAGGACAAAAATAATGTGTCACGTGAAAATGCTACACTAATTTCATCAATTTCGGTTGGAACTTATCGCTGAAATGCACTTGATCAAAGTAGTATAATGATTTTATTTATTATACAAGTGTCGAGATGACGTAAGTGTGAGTAACTATATACCAACTTAAGACCCTCAACAATGAGCATAATCCCAGACCGCCATCAGTGGTACCGATCCTACAGTAGTAAAAATCAGTTGATATATCCATTAATGATTTCCATTAAATACGCAGGATACACAATGAAGGTGGTATAATGTAAGCTCCCATTTGATTACAGAATATTGATGAGAAAACATCACATAGTCTGTAATCAGATTCCAATCTGTTAAATTGTGTTTAAAACTTTTAAGTATTTTTTATCACTAAGCATTAAATTGAAAATATCTTTTTTTGTAGAAAAAACAGGACATACCTACGACAACAGAAGTCTGTCTCCAGATTCATAGCACAGCATGTGATACCAAATTGAAATGTGCTGTTTTCATGGTTTTAATATTGAACGATATCATTCAAACTTATTTAAACATTTTATCATGCCACACGTTTTTTTCTACTTTTACATTAGTTTTAATTCATTTCAAGAATTTATTTAATTAAAAAATGAGATTGTGACATATTAATAAATTTGATAACTGCTGTATCTGTACTATACAAACAGATATCGTATTATTTAACCCTTGAAAAGTCTTTTCAATGCATTTATCTAATAATCGGCATGATAATTTATGAGTGTCATAATAGTTTAGGGGATATACATTTTACGTGAAGAAAAAATAAAAAAAAATATGAAAGGTCAACAAATGCTTTATGAAAAGGGAAGTTCCTATATTCTGAGAGAGTTTTTGGTAGATTAAATGTATTATAATACTTGTCACAGAATGTGAAAAAACTAGATGACATAGGCGGCGCTGGTGAGCGAAACTGTTTGTATAAATCAGTGTATGTCAGAGGGTACCTTGGTGACTAATATTTTATATATAGATACAAAGGTTCCGTTTCTTATGTTATATGCTCTTGCCTTCCTATTCATAGTTCAGCGACTCCTTAGAAATCTGAAATTTAACTTATTATAAGCATTTTGATAACTTTACTTGGTATACAAAATCCTTGTAAGGTTTACATGTCTGTCAGAAAGCTGAGGGTTGACTTGAACTGGACCTAAATTCATAACTCTAGCAATGTTTTGTTTTCGTAAAAAAGTGAGTATCTTAGATACTCTATGAAGTAGGTCAACTATATTATGTCTCTGGAACGATTATATACGATCTGCATGTCTGTCTGACAGAGTTAACCTGCCCTTGATCTAGTTTTGAAAGTTTAATGGTCAATGTGAACTGCTCGTGTTAAAGTCATTTTCTCGGAATTTATAACCAATAGGTCAATTATCTTTGGAGAACTGAAAGGTGTACGAGTGTGTCTGGCAAGGTTTATTTGACCTTCAAGTTGACTTAATTCGCATTGTTCATTGGTCAATGTTTACTGAATAAGTGGTTAAGTTCGTTTCTCAAATTCTATAAGCATGATGAGCAATATGTTAATATATTTGGTCTATGAAATGTTTGCAATGTGTACGTATATATGTATATATCAGAGTTTATTTGACCTAGACATAATGTTCATGGATCATTGGTCAAAGTTTAGTTTTCTTGGTCAGCTTTGTTCTCAGATACTTTAAGAAATGTTCAATTTATTTTGGAGTATGGAATGATTGTTATGCTTACATATTCTTCTGAAAAGGTTCATCTGACCTTTATCTCATATACTTTGATCATTGATTATGTAAATTTTATGTAATTCTAGAAGTTGTTATCCTTTTTTAAACTTTGATTCAAATGAATCACGACTGGTAAACAGGCGCGACATTTCAGCGTGTGCACTCTTGTTTTATTATTGTTGAGATGCATTATTTCTAATATTATCATTATAAATATTGTCTGCTTTGTATATTAATTAAGTCTTTATTAGTAACTATATATAGTTTTTTAAGCTTTTACCAAATGTGCAACTGAATATTGGCTTTCGAATTAAAGAAATCTCCATGACTTTCAAGAGGTTGAAGAGAAAACTGCACCTCAACTCTTAACGTACTACCATCCTAGTTAATCGAATTATGTTTTTGCTCAGCTTCCTTTGCTATAATTGCATATATTCTACCCTCTGATTGAAAATTTTAAATTTTGTTGATTTGATATATGATTTGTACATTTAAACTTAAGTTAATTTGCTACGATACTTTATAAAACGTCATTAATGTTTGAGCAGAAAGTTGATGAATCAGGGTTATATCAAAGAACGACTCGTCCTTTTTTTTATAAACAAAAAGCATCGGAAGATAACAATATCTTGTTGATAAATATTCCGTATCAACATTACAAATAATACATGATGTTCTTGAAGTATAGATTATTGGTACTGAAGCTGTTTATCATATTAACGAGCTGTCTTTTTTATATTTTTAATCTTTACTATTTTCGGTAAAAAAAAAAATCTTTTAACGTGGCTCGGTATTTATACATTGCGCTTTTGTCTTATTGTGCTATGATATTTTTTGTATTTTTATCTTTCTTTTTTGCTGATGTGCTTTTTATATATACAGTGTTTATAAACCAGGGATTTAAATTATAACACAACGTTGATTGTTGTACACCAATCTTTTATATTTTATCTTTTAGGAATTTTGGTCCTCAATGCTCTTCAACTTCGTACTTTATTTGGCCTTTTTAATTTTTTTTGGGGGATTCGAGCGTCACTGGTGAGTCTTTTGTAGACGAAACGCGCGTCTGTCTTAAATATAAAATTTATTCCTGGTATCTATGATGAGTTTATTTATGTCTGTTTGCTTTACTCATGCATTGTTGTCAAATTGATGGAATTTTAAGCAACTGTCATATAAGTGAGAAGTTTAGCAAGCTATAAAACCAGATTTAATCCAACATTTTCTACATAAGGAAATGCCTGTACCAAGTCAGAACTGTGACAGTTGTTTTCCATTCGTTTAATGTTTTTTTAGCTTTTGATTTCACCGTTTTTATAAGACACTGACCGTTTCGAATTTTCCTTGGAGTTCGGTATTTTTGTTATTTTACTTTTGCCATTTTAAAGAATGTAGACGTGTTACGTATGACTCTTTTCTAGACACCTCAAATAAGAAAGGACAGGCATATTAAACACGATATATACGAATATAAATATGTTTTAATTCTTCATAAAACAAATACTTACGATATAATTATATATGATAATTTTGTAAACAAACTATGTTCAGTATAAATCTTTTGGTTTTTAATTTTACAAATGAAATTTGGCTTTTGGTCAAATACTTTATCTAAATAAATGATCAACTGATAGCAATATAATATATTATTATATATTGATATTGTTATTGTGTCGTAAGGAATACAAACAATTCATGAAAATTTAATATTAATTCAAGCCCACAGGATCCTTAATATTACCTTATCTGTGTAACTGCGATTAATTTTGTAAAATTGTATGGTTTTCATTCTGGAAAAACGTACTAAAGGGACGTCAATAGCCATTAGTTCGCATCTTTTAAAAATGAAACTTACCAGTCAACAGATGACAAAACAACTTTGATTAAAAGAGGGTCGAATAATAAGATAAATTGCATTCAGGTTTTATATTACGTGTAGGAGTTCTGTTTTTTAATTAACAAACTTGTTTTACAAATTTTCAACCATTACATTTTGGTCATTTTGTTCTTTTGCATTCCGTACTCTGTCTTTCTAAGCTGATCAGATTGGAAAGAATCTTCGTATAAAATTTACGACAAAAGAGAGGATATTTCGTTTCATAGACAGGTACATAGACCCATACAGTTTCTTTTTCTAAGTGTATCGAGGACCTCACATCTTTAACCCTTTCATAAAGAGTGTACATGTCTTTATTTTCACGTGTTGGCTGTTGCCTGTCATAATCCGTTAAAGATTTATTTGTACTTTGGTGTTATGTTTCCAGTGTAAGACAGGTGGAGGAAATAAACTTTTGGATAATATAATTCGTATAGAAATGGTGTTCATAATGTTATGATCAACAGTTACAGTTGCTTTGCTTGCAGTAAGGAGGTTTAAACTTAAAAACTTTTAATATTGGCATTCAGTAAACCGCGTTTTAGTTTAAAAAAAAAAGATTCAATAGGTGTAGTTAATGTGTTAAATATGATTGGAACAGACTTATTTTAAAAGAAAGGACATATCTTATAATTGACTTATCAATGATAAAATATTTTGGCTAAATTTATGGCTTCGAGACCTTTATTGGCAACGAAAAGCTTCAGAATGATTTTTGTCCCCAGTTTCAGTATTTCAAAACCCAACTGGATTTAATTCAAATGAAACAAGCAAATATGATTGAATGATTTGTGGGTGTTGCATCGCATTTTGATGAAAGAATTTACGTTATTGTATTGTATATTAATAATCTATTTGACTGTAATATTTTTTCTGTCTATGAAGGAATAACAGAAAAAAATGGGGTACACGGTCCGAGTACACAGTTATTTCGTAGTGCATTTCTTTTAGACAATAAATGGAAATAAAAAAAAAACCACCTGCGCTTTCTCAATAATATTTTTACAGTGTTATGTACTACTTTTGGGACAAATTATATCAAAATTATAGAAAACTTCATCGGCTCTAACTCAAAATATGGACAATTTTATGTTCAGGGGGTCTTGAAATCTTTGGATAGCTTTCGAAGCCGGGTTATGTCAATGAGCTGATAGACAAAACACTGAAGACGCGTTATATCCAAAATTAAATTATCTAGTTATTCAAGAAATATATATTAAGAAAAGTGAGTTATTGGTATAATAAAGATCAACGTCATCACACAATTTTAGGGGAGTCATCTTCCATTTAAGGGAACCGACATTTCGTTACAGTATATGACATTTAACGTTTAATTCCGCTGCAATTGTATGCACCGGTCCCTATTCAGAAATCTGATGTTCAGTAGTTTTCGTTTGTTGATGTGGTTCATAAGTGTATATCGTTACTCATTTTTTATATAGATTGGATCGGGTTTTTTCCCGTTTGAATGGTTTTACAATAGTAATTTTTGGGGGCCCTTTGTAGCTTGCTGGTTGGTGTGAGCCAAGGCTCCGTGTTGAAGACCTTACCTTGACATATAATGGTTTACTTTTATAAATTGTGACTTGGATGGAGGGTTTTCTCATTGGCATTCATACCAGATCTCCCTATATCTAGTTAACAAATGAAAAACACCTTTCATATTCCTGAAATAGTTCATTCATCTCCGAATAGAGAGGACAAGTTGGATGAATCCTGGTTTTATCCATCCCGTCATTGTTTTATTTTACAATGGTAAATTTGTGTATTCTTATCTTCATATTTTCTAATGTGCTTGATCTTTATGCCACTTTGTGTTTCTTCGTTACACATTTGTTTTGTTTTTTACAGAGATTCAGACTTTAACACAAGGTTGATTGCTGTACCCCTATTTTTAACATTTTTTACCTATAATGTCTGTTTGTTTTGTTCATCATCGTTGTCAATATAATGATATTTGATGCGACTGTCATACAATGATAGGTTGAGCTAGCTTTAAAACAAAGGTTTAAATCCACCATTTTCTACATACGAAAATTCCTGTATTAAGTCAGAAATATGACTGACAGTTTTTATCCATTCGTGTGACGTGTTTGAGCTTGACTTTCCTTTTTGAACATATCACAAGCGAAAGAGATTGACCAATTCATTCACCCAAAGAATATGAAGAAAACAAAAATATTCGTATTGTGCAATTGAATGAAAACAACTGACGTTTTATGGAATGTACTGTCAAGGTTATTACGAAAAAATACAATGCACGGCGTGTTTGTGTATATAAAGGGTTGGCATGTTACACTGGCGGATAGTTTTGGTGGAACTGAAGTACAAACTGAAGAAAATTTTTGTAGTACAGGAAGATCATTATAAAGGTGATGTTTCGATACATATAGACAATACGTTTCCCAACTCATTCGGCATTGTAGAGCATATCGCTGCTACCCAGACTTCATCAGCGTCATTAGTATCTTAGCAGAGAGATGATGAACTATGCTTAAGTCAAAGAACGTAGTTTATCTAGTGTTATAAAGTTCTTTTATTTGTGTTTGTAATTTTTTTAACTTTACTGTTTAGTTCATTTTTTGTGATATCTTTTTGGCGTGACTTGGTACTTATGCATCCGACGCCAATAAGAAGTGTAGTGATCATTCTAATGTGCTTTGTTTACATGTCATTACGATTTTATTTGTTAACATATTTGTTTGTTTATATAGGGATTAAGAATAGAACACAATGATGTATCTTTCTTGTTGACTTTTATTTACCTAATTATGTCTGTTTGTTTTGTTCACACATTGTTGTCAATATATAGATATAGGAAGATATGGTGTGACATTTGAATTGTATGAGACTGTCATACAAGTGTGAGGTTAAGCTAGCTGAAAAGCCAGGTTTAATCCACTATTTTCTACATAGGAAAAAGACAGTTGTTTTCTTATTCTTTTCATGTTTTTGAGCTTTTAATTTTGTCATTTGATAAGAAACTTTCTGATTGGATTTTTTCTTTGAGTTCTGTATTTTTGTTATTTTACATTTTAATAGGTTGCAAATTTGTCTTTTAATATTAAGATGAAACTACCAGACGATAACAATTTTGAATAACATTTTTGAGCCTGTGTTGTTTTGTGCAAATAGATACATAATTGATTATGAATAACATACAATTATTAATAGAAAAATCCACATTGTCTTCTACTATCTCTAAGAAGTTCTTTGAACTGAGTTTCACTGTGCGTATTGGTATGTAAATAAACTCATCATAGATACCAGGACTAAATTTAGTATATACGTCAGACGCGCGTTTCGTCTACAAAAGACTGTGTTGTTGTCTCCTTGACACAGTCCCCATTTCCATTCTCAATTTTATTACTTAGTAAAATAAAATTTTTGTTGAGTTGTGGTAAATATGTTCATGTCACAATATTTTCAAGAAGTAGTTGAAAAAAAAATATTTCAATAGCAGATGCAGATCTAGGATACTGGTAGTTAATTTAGAAAGATATGTTATTCTCCAAAAACAAGAACAATTTTACCAAGAAACATAAAATATTATTAAAATACAATAACTTATAAGGTAAAACAATATAGAACGTTTATTTAAAATGAAATACATGATTATACATGTATAATAATCTGTTAAACACAAAATAACGAAATTTGGGATGACACAACACATGTACAAGGAAAGACTTGCCTTTTATTGATATGCTTAAAAGATGACAGTAGATATGTTCAAATTGTTGTAACTACAATCCCGTCCCCTTTTCCCCTAATGTGACCTACCGAGTTAGACTTATTACTGGGTTTGTACAAACATGACCAAATGTGACCTACCGAGTTAGACTTATTACCGGGTTTGTACTACCGGGTTAGACTTATTACCGGGTTTGTACTAACATGACCAAATGTGACCTACCGAGTTACACTTATTATCGGGTTTGTACTACCGAGTTAGACTTATTACCGGGTTTGTACTAATATGACCAAATGTGACCTACCGAGTTAGACTTATTACCGGGTTTGTACTACCGAGTTAGATTTATTACCGGGTTTGTACTAGCATCACGGGTTCGTCTTACTCAGTCTAATGTGACCTACCGAGTTAGATTTATTACCGGGTTTGTACTACCGAGTTAGACTTATTACTGGGTTTTAACTACCGAGTTAAGATTTATTACCGGGTTTGTACTAGCATCACTAGATTTATTACCGGGTTTGTACTAGCATCACGGGTTCGTCTTACTCAGTCTAATGTGACCTACCGAGTTAGATTTATTACCGGGTTTGTACTACCGAGTTAGACTTATTACTGGGTTTTAACTACCGAGTTAAGATTTATTACCGGGTTTGTACTAGCATCACGGGTTCGTCTTACTCAGTCTAGTGTGACCTACCGAGTTAGATTTATTACCGGGTTTTTACTAGCATCACGGGTTCGTCTTACGCAGTCTAATGTGACCTACCGAGTTAAATTTATTACCGGGTTTGTACTACCGAGTTAGACTTATTACCGGGTTTGTACTACCGAGTTAGACTTATTACCGGGTTTGTACTACCGAGTTAAACTTATTACCGGGTTTGTACTACCGAGTTAGATTTATTACCGGGTTTGTACTAGCATCACGGGTTCGTCTTACTCAGTCTAATGTGACCTACCGAGTTAGATTTATTACCGTGTTTGTACTACCGAGTTAGACTTATTACCGGGTTTGTACTACCGAGTTAGACTTATTACCGGGTTTGTACTAGCATCACGGGTTCGTCTTACTCAGTCTAATGTGACCTACCGAGTTAAATTTATTACCGGATTTGTACTACCGAGTTAGACTTATTACCGGGTTGGTACTACCGAGTTAGACTTATTACCGGGTTTGTACTAATATGACGGGTTCGTCTTACTCAGTTTATAGTTTTTTATTTTGTGGTTTTGTCTACTGTTATTTGTCTGGTTTTTTATTTTTATTTTTTAGCAACGGTGTTGCCAGTTCATTTTCGACAAATGAGTTTGAATGTCCCTTGATATCCAACATTATTAAGTCTTTTCATTCATATTTCCTAATTATGTCTCACTTAAAAAAAAAGGTACACGGGGTAGTCCAAAACTATTTATTTGAGAGGACACAATATTGGGTTCAATATTCTTCCGTGAAAACCATTTAGAGTTTTGATATCAAATTTAAAGATTAAAAACAAAGAACAATATTAGGATAATGCACAAAGTTATTATCATGTATAATATAAAAAGAATACTATGTACATAGTAATAAGTTAGATCCTGTACGTGATCAGTTCATTCAACTTTTGGTCGTTTACATAACGCATTTCTTCTACGCAGGTTTGCTTGGGCTGGGCTTGAAATTCTATTTGAGGTCGAATAGTTATCAAAAGTACCAGGATTATAATTTTATACGCCAGACGCGCGTTTCGTCTACATAAGACTCATCAGTGACGCTCAGATTAAAATAGTTAAAAAGCCAAACAAATACAAAGTTGAAGAGCATTGAGGACCCATAATTCCAAAAAGTTGTGCCAAATACGGCTAAGGTAATCTACTCCTGGGGTAAGAAAATCCTTAGTTTTTCGAAAAATTCAAAGTTTAGTAAACAGAAAATTTATAAAAATGACCATAAAATTGATATTCATGTCAACACCGAAGTGCTGACTACTGGGCTGGTGATACCCTCGGGGACGAAACGTCCACCAGCAGTGGCATCGACCCAGTGGTGTAAATAGTTATCAAAAGTACCAGGATTATAATTTTATACGCCAGACGCGCGTTTCGTCTACATAAGACTCATCAGTGACGCTCAGAAGATTTTAATTGACCAATGGCAGCAATCGTTTCTTAAAGAGTTGATTTAATAAATAAAATTGAAAATAGGAGTTTGTTTGACTGATTAGTCGTAGTTAAAAGTAAAATTACAAAATTGTGAATGCCGTAGAAAATTCAAAACGAAAAGTCCCTAATCGAAGGTCAAAATTAAAAGCTCAATCACATCAAACGAATGGATAACAACTGTCATATTTCTGACATGGTTGCTTAGGTCGATATAAGCCATTTACGCCAATTAAAATTGCTAAGAATGATTAGTACAAAATACCAAACCAACAACGTAAAAATACATTGAATAAATTAGCTAGAATCTAAAGAGGATTAATGCAATCATAGAGCATATTTATAAGGCAATTTTAATACTAATTTGACGATCTTTAATATAGGTTAATAATTTGGCAATAAAAGGTTAATCTAGCTAGCTTTTGTTTTTCCTTTATTATTATTATTCATATAAATTATGTATCTTATTATTATATATCAGAAGACAAGCCACAGACTAGCAAGACATTTATTCCACATCAACATTCATTTTCACAATAACTTTTACACAGAAATATAACAAAATCATCTGTATTTGCAAAATTAACTGTTAATAAGACACAGCCAAAACATTCTTTCATTAAAATATAAAGTTCTAGCAAATGCATTTTTTTCAATAAATTTAACTGATCTAATTGATAATATTGATCTATCAATCAGTCTCCCTTACGATGGAAGTTTGCAAAGGACTCTTTTTCTACCTTTATTCCTAATTTCCATTCTAAATTTTATAGATAATAGAGTACTAAAAGTTATCAGTTGTAGACACAAAGGTACAAAAAAGAATCCTTCATTTACCGGCTTTGATACAGAAATTGACAGTGGTAAATTGAGCAAACTTTTAGAAAAATGTTTCTTAGTTGTGAAGTTGAAGTTTTACTTCAAACGTTGTACCAACACATTCTTAATTGATTAAACGTCTTGGAAATCGTGTGTCACATATGTGCATGGATCTGTTCAATGTAGTAAATACATTTCATTTTATTTTTTTGAGATTCTGATTTCATCGAATGCTATTTATCACGGAAATTAGACTGGCCATTAGCTTCTTCACACAGGGTGCCACCAGTGAAAGAAAAACTTTTTATCCCTCTCTTTTAATTTATCCTTTTTTTCTTCCAGTCATTTTTTCTGTTTCTGTGGCTCTTCTCTATTCTTTAGCAACCATTGCATTAGTAAAACAATGTCCTAAGACCTTATAGCTATAGTTTTGCCCATGAATGGTTGCGTGTTTTCAGCACAAGCAGGAAAGAAATTTTTCTACATATATATATTTTGATACATGTTTATTTAACATTACAATGAAATATATGCCGTTATCATATACTGAGACTAAATAACATATGATTTTTACCGTATTCAATTAACGTATATTCCATATTTTTCGAATTAGTGCTTAGCGGGCTGATATGAAAAGTTTATCACATGCTTCGATTGTTATCACATGCCTTTCCGTAACGTTATCGCATGGCATTCCGGTGATACTTGCTCCTCAATGCTACGTTTTCAATGAAAAACATTACAAAGTAGTGTACAAAACAATTATTGGATACTGGAAAGTATATTGTGTAAAATAATAATAAATAAATAAATAAAATATTAAATAAATGCATTTTTTAAAAGTTTCAAACATAATTTAGAAAGTTATTTTAAAAAAGTTGACTTTTCCAAACTGTTCATTATGTATATTGTTGAATTATTTTTTTTTGTCGATTCTTCCATCTTAAAATGTTTTTCTTCTCTGCTGATTAATATGATAGAAAGATATCTTATCGAATGTACTAAACTTGGGGTCCGACGTCTGTGAACTTTTCACTCTTTGAACTTCTACTTTGGGAACCACGTAAAAGGATCAATATATGAATCTGTTATTTTTCTCCATTGTTGAAGCATATGATAAAAAGATCATAACATGTCAATTTTCATATCGCATGTATTATCAGCCCTCGGTCAATATCAGCCCTCGGGCGATGCGGCTCTTGGGCTGATATTGAGCCCTGATAATACATGCGATATGCAAAAATGCCATGTAATAATCTGATAATATTTTCTTCTTATACAGGTGAAGTTAACCTGATGAAACCTGCACCCAATAAGAACGAATATCAATCAACACAATAGTTCTATCTAATAAACAATGTTCATCATGCATTACATTAATTACATTTTCAATGAAATAGTCAGATAATAAAAAATTAAAAACAAATTAAGACGATTTGGTATATGATATTATAACAATGTGCTTATATTGTGGTATATCTTTTTGATTTTTTGGGGAATCAAAACAAAATTAATATCAGTCAGGAATGTAATGTTGTTTGGTTTGTTGCCGAATTAAATGAAAAGAGATACTTTTTGCCACCTTTGAATTTGGATTTGTACAATTCTAAAACACGCTTGTTACAAATGTATGACATGAAAATAAATGTTCCCGTTAACAAATTACACATTGAAATTAAAACGGTGAACATTGATTCCGGGAACAAAGCATCAATAAACTGTAATAACCAAGTGCATCCAGTTATGGCAAACAACTTAAAGTATATCACCATGTTGTCTTTTTTGTCATGTGATACATTCTCTGATGTCACGTGGGGAGTGATACAAATATTAAAGATTGCCGCAGCAAACATGAAAACATTTGTCAATAAGATAATACCAACTGGACATAAAAATGTGACAATTGCTGCCAGTTTTAAAACAATAAAGCACAAATCACCTCCATATCCAATAGACTGATAATCATGGTAAATAAAAGTTACAAGAATATTGCTTGTAACTATAATAGCAGGAAATCCAAAAGTATAAGCCTTGTATTTGAATAAAACATGAATATTTGAGTTTGCTGTGGTTGAAAAACTTGTGGTGAAAACCCTGTAAATATGAAATGTACACACGTTAAATGATGTAAATACAGTCAAAAAGAAATAATGCTGGAGGACACCTATTGCCTGACATACATTACTATTTTTTAAACTGTATAATCGAACATGGAAAAGAAGCTCGTTTAAAATTATACATAACACAAGTGTCATGTTATTTTGACCAGGAACTGTTCTCAAACTTTTGAATAAAATGTATGTTATAAATGTGAGAATTAAACATATAAGTGATACAACATTACAAATGACTCTGATTATAAACATAGAAATATTAATATTTTCATGTGGCATTTCGGAAATGAGCTGAAGGTACCTATCAGAACACACTCTAATAGAATTATTCTTTACTGTAAGATATTCATTACGCCCTAGGATATGGCCACTGCTATGAAGCTTAATTTCCCGATTTGTTTGCTTTGCATATTCGTGTGTGGTCAATTCAACCTGAGTGCACACCAGTAGATTATTTACACGGTAATACATAGCAAGTTTGCCAGGTACATGTATTGAATACACGTTTTGATATGTGCACAAGTCTGCAACCGCTATATTTTCTACTAATGAAGGTACATCAAAGGCCTCCGCATCAATTTCATATTTTACTCTCACTATAAGATCACTTTGATTAAGGGTTACTGTAGAATTCAGCAGGTGTAGCAAATTTGAATCAATGTCATGTCTTGATACCATACCAAAAGTACAGAAATCGAAGTACAGGTGCCCCGAAAATGAAGTTTTAATATTAATGTTATTGCACGAGATGTTCGAAATTACATATTTCATATTACCATGTATTGGTGTATTTATTAACCTTGCAATCAAATCATCAAATGCTTCATCGGCTAGTTTTCTTATCAAATCAATACCCACTGTTTTACGGACGTTTTCAGAAATTATAGCGTCAAAATGAACTGCAAAAATATAGCATAAATCTGCTGTCATTTGCAGTAGTGGAACACATGTGTTGTTTGCTAAGACCTTTCCAGGAATACACCTCAAATCTCTACAAATATTCTGAAAAAAAGGAAGAAAATCATGATTAATGTTGATATACATAACATTTGAAAATTGAGATTTTCTTTCGATTTAAAACCTATGAACAATTGTTTTATTCAATACACATCAGAGTTAACAAGAATGTGTCCATAGTACATGGATGCCCCACTCGCACTATCATTTTCTATGTACATTGGACCGTGATATTGGGGTCAACAATCTTATTTGGCAGTTAAATTAGAAAGATCATATTATAGAGATTTGTTTAACATTGTCGTTTCGGGGCCTTTTATAGCTGACTATGTGGTATGGGCTCTGTTCATTGTTGAAAACGGTACGGTGACCTATAGTTGTTATTTTTTGTGTCATTTTGGTCTCTTGTGGAGAGTTGTCTCATTGGCAATCATACCACGTCTTCTTTTTTATATTCAACAAAAACTACAGATGGGTGCAGTCCTAACCTGTACAGCAAGTTAACTTGATAACCAGTCATTTGGACTGGTCAAAGTTAACCTGTGACCAAATTTAGGACTGCTCTGACCAGTCCTAGGACCAAAATCTAGTTAACTTGAAAAGCGGACTTGGTCCTAGGACTGTTTTTATGTCTGCCAAAAAGTTAACTTCGAAACAGGTCCGCTATTGATATAAGTTAACTTCGAACCAGTCCTGCCGTAAAGTTAACATAAGTTAACTTCGAAACCAGTCCTGCCATAAAGTTAACATAAGTTAACTTCGAGACCAGTCCTGCCACAAAGTTAACTTTTGCTTTGACAAATCCGATCGAAACCAGACCTGGTCCCAAGTTAACTTTTGACTGGTCTGCTCAACACTAAGTTAACTTGTAACCAGGACCGCTCTACATCTCTCAGATCTGCAGTGACATCACAACATGTAACTGACCAATCAATGATTAGCATTTTTGTTATGTAAACAATGTTGAGAGGTGATGCGGATAAGATTCCTCTAGATTTTCCATAGACTTATTGCAAATTAATTTAATTGATATATATCGTAACCAGTTGAATATAGTAATTTTACTCTTTTAATACTGTTAAAGACACTATATAATATCTCTATTTTGATTTTTAACATACTATAACCTCTGGTTAAAAAATAATCGGCAATATAAATAATCAGTAATCCCCTTCAAATAGATGAAAAATCTAGAGGATTCCGGATGACATCACCTCCTGACAAATGTAAATGTAAATGCCAGGATGTCCGGATCTGAGAATTTTTTAAAAATATTTTTTAATATCTTTGTTTCGTAGTATAAACATCGAAAATAAAGTAAAACTAATACTTCCGTTATATAAACAGGATTTAATACAAATATTTGAAAATAAAGTTTGCATAAAACGTTGCTTGATCACAAATTTATCTGTGATCTGCCAATCTATAAATTAAAAAAAGATCTTGGTTACAATGATAACGGGCACTGAATATATTCCAATACCTATCAAATTCAACCATATTTGCACTTTATTTATATGTATATCTATGAAAGGACGTATTTTAGAGGAAAGCATCATTTTAACACATGACTACAAATTTTTGTTCGCATAAATTTAGGGTGCCAGCATGTCTTCCTTTTATTCAAAATATTGATGCATAAAACAATTTAGTTACGTTTTGAATCTTTTGATACCTCATGATGACTTGTACAACAAAATTATTTGACCGCGTTGACCAAAACTGACCATGTGTGCACTTTTATTTATAAATCTATATACCTGCATAGTAAATCAGCCATATTTTTTCAAATTTTTGTTCGCATAAATTTAGGGTACCAGCATGTCCTCCTTTTATTCAAAATTTTGATACGTAACAAAATTTCAGTAGTTTTGATACCTCATACTGACTTGTACAACAAAATTATTTGACTGCATCAAATAAAAGTGACCATATGTACATTTTAATTTGTAAATCTATATACCAGCATAGTAAATCAGCCATATTTGTTATGTCAGGTGTCAATGTATATTACAATGGACAGCAATATTGCTATACAATAACAACATTTTTTTGTTTGCATAAATTTAGGGTGCCAGCATATGTCCTCCTTTTATTCAAAATATTGATACGTAACAAAATTTCAGTAGTTTTGATACCTCTTGCTGACTTGTGCAACAAAATTATTTGACCGTGTTGACCAAAACTGACCATGTGTGCACTTTTTTTTATAAATCTATATACCCGCATAGTAAATCAGCCATATTTTTTCAAATTTTTGTTCGCATAAATTTAGGGTACCAGTATGTCCTCCTTTTATTCAAAATTTTGATACGTAACAAAATTTCAGTAGTTTTGATACCTCATACTGAATTGTACAACAAAATTATTTGACTGCATTAACTAAAAGTGACCATATGTGCACTTTAATTTGTAAATTTATATACCAGCATAGTAAATCAGCCATATTTGTTATGTCAGGATTCAATGTATATTACAATGGACAGCAATATTGCTATACAATAACAACAATTTTTTGTTTGCATAAATTTAGGGTGCCAGCATATGTCCTCCTTTTGTTCAAAATATTGATACGCAACAAAATTTCAGTAGTTTTGATACCTCTTGCTGACTTGTGCAACAAAATAATTTGACCGTGTTGACCAAAACTGACCATATGTGCACTTTAATTTATAAATCTATATACCCGCATAGTAAATCAGCCATATTTTTTCAAATTTTTGCTTGCATAAATTTAGGGTACCAGCATGTCCTCCTTTTATTCAAATTTTTGATACGTAACAAAATTTCAGTAGTTTTGATACCTCATACTGACTTGTACAACAAAATTATTTGACTGCATTAACTTAGAGTGACCATATGTGCACTTTAATTTGTAAATCTATATACCAGCATAGTAAATCAGCCATATTTGTTATGTCAGGATTCAATGTATATTACAATGGACAGCAATATTGCTATACAATAACAACAATTTTTTGTTTGCATAAATTTAGGGTGCCAGCATATGTCCTCCTTTTGTTCAAAATATTGATACGCAACAAAATTTCAGTAGTTTTGATACCTCTTGCTGACTTTTGCAACAAAATTATTTGACCGTGTTGACCAAAACTGACCATGTGTGCACTTTTTTTTATAAATCTATATACCCGCATAGTAAATCAGTCATATTTTTTCAAATTTTTGTTCACATAAATTTAGGGTACCAGCATGTCCTCCTTTTATTCAAATTTTTGATACGTAACAAAATTTCAGTAGTTTTGATACCTCATACTGACTTGTACAACAAAATTATTTGACTGCATTAACTTAGAGTGACCATATGTGCACTTTAATTTGTAAATCTATATACCAGCATAGTAAATCAGCCATATTTGTTATGTCAGGATTCAATGTACATTGTATATTACAATGGACAACAATATTGCTATACAATAACAACAATTTTTTGTTTGCATAAATTTAGGGTGCCAGCATATGTCCTCCTTTTATTCAAAATATTGATATGTAACAAAATTTCAGTAGTTTTGATACCTCTTGCTGACTTGTGCAACAAAATTATTTGACAGTGTTGACCAAAACTGACCATGTGAGCAATTTTTATTCATAAATCTATATACAAGCATACTAAATCAGCAAATTTTTTTTAAATTTTTGTTTGCATAAATTTAGGGTGCCTTCATGTCCTCATTTTATTCAAAATTTTGATAAGTAACAAAATTTCAGTAGTTTTGATACCTCATGCTGACTTGTACAACAAAATTATTTGACTGCATCAACTAAAACTGACAATTTGTGCACTTTAATTTCTAAATCTATATACCAGCATAGTTATTCAGCCATATTTTTTATGTCGGGATTCAATGTATAATACAATGGACAGCAAGATTGTAATACAATAACAACAAATTTTTGTTTGCATAAATTAAGGGTGACAGCATGTCATCCTTTTATTCAAAATATTAATACGTAACAAAATTTCAGTAGTTTTGATACCTCATGCTGACTTGTCCGGCAAAATTATTTGACCGCATCAACTTAAAGTGACCATATGTGCACTTTAATTTGTAAATCTATATACCCGCATAGTATATCAGCCATATTTTTTATGTCAGGATTCAATGTATAATACAATGGACAGCAATATTGCAATACAATAACAACAAATTTGTGTTTGCATAAATTTAGGGTGCCAGCATGTCCTCCTTTAATTCAAAAAATTGATAAGTAACAAAATTTCAGTAGTTTTGATACCTCATGCTGACCATGCTGACTTGTACAACAAAATTATTTGACCGCATCAACTAAAACTGACCATATGTACACTTTAATTTGTAAAGTTTTATACCTGTATAGTAAATCAGCCATATTTTTTGTGTTAGGATTCAATGTACAATATAATGGACAGCAATATTGCAATACAATTACAACAAATTTGTGTTCGCATACATTTAGGGTGCTAGAATGTCCTCCTTTTATTCAAAATATTGATACGTATCAAAATTACAGTGTTTTGATACCTCATGCTGACTTGTACAACAAAATATTTTGAGCGCTTCCACCAAAACTGACCATATGTGCACTTAAATTTGTAAATCTCATTGCCAAGAATTAGTCCGGTTTAAGGGAGGTAATCCAATCTTGTCAATGAATTTATTTCAAGGACTGATAACTCTAGCATACATTGTTATCAATTCATCCCAGCGTGTGTGGTTAAATATCGAGGTCTGGCAATTAGCACCTTGTACTTTTTGTCTCTTATCTTAAAATTCATGTTATAAACATATACAATAAATGTTCTGATCATATCATGGAAATTGATAATATATCAAGAACCGACTATGTTAACATTTTGGATATAGTTTTCTAAAATTTTTCGTAAAACCCATTCAGCGCTTATGAACGCATCTATAACAAGCTGCTGTCCCTTTGACACATTCCATGTTTCCATTTTCTATTTTATTTCAGTTTTGATACGTTAGCTGGCTGTTACAATTAACAACGTGTCTTTTGTTTTAAGTTTTATATTATTATTTTTTTAATTAGATTTTTTATTATCATTTTTTTTCGAGGAATGATGGGGATTTGTTTAAAAAATCTGGGTGTGTGTTAATACCACTTAACATTTCGCTTGTAATAATTGTAGGTCGGTTTTTGTCCTTTTTTTCTTATCGTAATTTGAATCTTTGATATAAAAGTTTGCCAGTTAAATAAATATAGCTCTCCATTCTTTTGCTCATTCGATAAATCGCCAATCGTTTACTCGAGCAACATTCATCAATTTGAAAGTCGTCACGTCACAAGCATAACATAAAAGTGTTTTAATTGAGAGTTATAATAAAAGATGATGTTAACGACAATGAGACAGCAAGCCAACCAAATGACAGAAATAACCAAATAACGCCTAGATATGGCAATACTCAGTCTACATGGTCCTGGCTTGGAACGAATATATATAATCACAGAATTCGGTCATATTATTCGTACATAAACATAAGTTGCATTTACAGAAATAAGTGTGTTTTTCTCTACAACAATTATTTTGACCCAATCCAATACTATATGTTAACAAAGGAACCATAGGACGTTAGGCTATATTACAATTCAATCCCATTATAATATTATGAATAGTTATCAATAAAATGTCTATACACGTAAAGAAAGTAATGCTTACGACCAGAAATGGTTGTCTTGTGATAGCCCGTACAGACGCGGCTCGTTTTTTTCTGACATGAACGCAAACTGAAGTTATTCGGGTCCTATAACCATAAAAGTACAATACTTAATACAAATTTCAAACTTTAATAACTTGTAAGCCTATGAACTCAAGTTGTGAATACTAGTGCGCAAAATCTACTTAAAAGGGTTGTGGGATACAAGAGAAGTTGGAACAATACGTTTTGAACTCAGTACTAATACTCCTATAGAGAATGACATACAAAGAAGCCTAGTGTTGGTCATAAGAATAGCCAAGATTCTTCGTTGATTGATATAAAATGATCAATCATATTTTATATTCTTATTTTTGATGGCGTAGTCCGTCGGGTCGGGTCAATCTTTCAAAACAGAGGCTGCAGACACCAAGGGGACACTCATGACTAACAAGTCGAAAAAAAAACAAAAAAAACTTAAAAATACTGACAACGCCATGCATGGCACATAAGGCGTTAATTAGTTGACATATGGAATAAAATTAAAATGCAAATTGTTTCCATCGAGAAAAAAAGGGGGGTCTTTGCCAAAAGCACCAATACGAGAATTGTTAACTGAAATTTTCGCTATAAAAATATTGGCATAATAAACAACTCTTTATGAAATAAACTCGCTATGTCTCGACACCAAACAGTCTTAATTATGCATAGTAGAGAACGAAATAAACCAAACTCACATTAATCATTGCACAAATATGAGATGCGGTTCTTAGAGAACTTGAATATTCTAGCAAAAAGTATCAATATTGTATCGATCGACTATTTACAAGTTGTTTATCTCTTATCATACATGTATTCCGCGGGAAGTTATCAAACATCTTACTTTACAATATTACAAGTGGACAATGCAACTACCGCATACTATGTACAGATCATGGAAGTGTTATATTGACATTTTACTACCATGTTCAGATCAAGAGTATTATAAACTGGTCAACCATTTCATCTAAAGCACCACCCAAAAGTGATCTCTTAATCATGCTACAAAGTAATAAATGACACACGCACTATATTCTGTGTTTAATTTGAAAGAAAGGATACGACACTGGCCATTCTTCTTTTGTGAAGAGTAATGCTGTATTTATTTTTTTTTTCTCTTTCAAGAAATAATTTGTCATCAAACTATATATTTCTGTCATGGGTTGATACCCGATATCCTTTATTATTCTATAACGAAATATTCGTTTGTTTTTACTAAACTCTCATATCTTTGAAGGAAACGTTATATATTGTATAACCGGTACAGAGAAGCCCCACGTTACTATTATAACAATTTACAGTACTGTTTTGCCATCATATCGAGAAAAATATATAGTTATTCTTGTTTCATTGTTTCGTACACTGAATCTCTTGGCCTTATATAAATATATGATGATGAATGATTGATATTGATACAACCTTATACCCGAGTCGACCACCAACTCTTGTTTAGAATATCCTCATGTACCTGCAGCTCTCTTTTACTTCTTTTTAATTAACCGAATCTTAACTTTATTGGTTTTGTCACGTTGTGACCTTCTCATAGAGATTATACTATAATTACCTAATTTTGAATATTTGTATAGTAAGCTGCTAATACTTATAAATGTTCATGTAAATAAATTTGAAACATATTGACTATAATGCATTTCAAGTTGGTTTTTTTTTAATTTGAAAATAATAGTGCACGATTAATTTTAAACCATTGTTTTTTAAATATTTTATTTATGTTTAATACGAAATATAGATTTATACATGTGTATATAATTTAAGTTGTAACGAAGATAACGTGTACAGTAAAATTTTTAAACATATACCAATTAAAACATTTATAAATTACTTATGTTAAATACGAAAAATCTATTTTGTGATGTATAATGATATATACAGCGCCGCATGACATCTTAGTGCTCGTGTATATCATTTTACACTAATCGTGATGCTCGTCATTGAATATTGGTAAAATGTTCATTTTTGTATTAAAGATGGTATCAAGAGTAATATATTTTTAAATGTCGAAACTTATATCAAAAGATTCTGCAATCTTTCTACTTTTAAATGATAACAAGGTCAAATAAATGTACTTTGATTTAGTGTTTTAAAATATTTTTTAAAGATGTGCCCTTCTTGGTTATCAATTACTTTTTACCATGTAAGTATTTGTAACAATGACTGTTACTAAAGTTAAATTGGTATCAAGAAAGAAAAATCCGAAAAAATAAATAAAAATATTACCTGTTTGCTAAAATATTGAAGAACATAATGCAAACAAAGGTGAAACCAATTTTTTATAAGAAAATGTTTAAATCGTCAATTGAAATATATTTCCCGTTGACTTCTATATATCGAATTCATAGATAAAATCTATGACCAGTGACGCATGCGCATTACGGACCGGACTGATTCTTGACAATGTATATACCATACAGTACAATTTTCGCGAAAGCCATCCCAAACTCCATACACCGAGTTTTTTCCTGGTGTGACACCAGGAAACTCCGACATCACTCCCTAAATTCTCGGAGAAATTTGGGAGTATTCCCTCCGACTTCCGCGTAAATCCGTTACCTTTTGTTTATTGTATTAGCGACATCTCTCCCAGTCTGGAGTGACGCGGTGTCACACCAGGTAATTAATTGCCCTAATCCTTCTGATCTATGCCGGCACGCGACAGTCAAGGTATGCGAGATTTCTAATGTAATTAAACAATTGTATTTCCTGTCTATTGATTATCAGTTTATATCTGATTGCTTAAAACAAATGAAAGATTAAAATCAAAATCAAAACGTTGTTGTTAATTCTTTTAATTACTCTGTACATTTAAATCAATTTTTAAAAACAACTATATTTGATTTTGACTTCCGTTTTTTATCAGTAAATAAATATTTAATTTACTAAAAGAGATAATATTGTGTAACAATAAACGGAGACTAACGCTGAATAAATTAGGGTAGTTTAAAGAAAAGTGACACGTCTCTAAAGTTTTTTATACAAGTAGAAAAGAAAATATTATTCACTATCTGTTATGCTAATAAGTCTACGCCATTTCCATTTTACGATTACAAAATAAAAGTTTTAAAAAGCAAAAGGTTGTTGTAAATGCTTTCAATTGCATTAAAGTTTTATAAAAAAAATCTATACTTGATTATGACCTCGGTTTTTTTTTATCGGTAATTTATACAACTTACGAAAAGAGACATACTTGCGTGAAAATAAACGGAAATTAACGCTGAAAGTAAAAAATGTGAGAAAGAAAGAAAATTACGTGTTTTCAAACTTGTATATGCAAGAAAAAAAGAAAATACTTTTCACCATTCCTTATGCTTAATAAGTCTACGGTATTTTCTCTTCACGATTTGTTAGCATTACTTTAGGATAAATAATACATTTCGGCTACAACAGGAATACTTCTATAGCAATGAATGTAAACTTTTGTGTTGTATTTAGAACAGTGATCTTTAAATATTTTTAAAGCAATTAATTACCGTGGGAAGACGATACGCATCTCAGTGATCAACAGTGCGTAGTTGAACTTGAACTTGACGTTGCTCACAATATTGAATGCTAAAAATAGTGACATCAATTTTGTCCACGAGATTTTTATTTGGCGGGAAATAGTATCATGTAACAGTAAACTCAGGTGACCTTTCTGGATAACCGTGGGACAATTCATTCAAGGTTTAAACTTGCTTTGTATTGATTGACATAAATTTGTGTGCGTTAAGATTGAGGCTCTAGAAGGTACTTTTACAATTGATTAACCGGATTCTAAATTGTATTCCTTTTCTGAATTAACCAACATCAGCCTTTTATTTTTACGTTTCTCAGTCAACAGAGGACATAAAACCGGATATTATTTATACGTCCATAGTCAACACTATATATTAATGGTAGATGAAAACAGGATGCATGTCGTTCAGTTCCTGATGGGCGTTGGTAGAGATCCTCTGTGAAAATTTGTCGATCGTAAAAATCCGATCCACATTTTTTTTTACATATTTCTTTCTTGTAGAACACGATATAATTTCATTTAAATATTCTATTTTATAATTGTTGAAATACTTCTTTTTATATTTCGTCGAGGACGTTTGACGAGCAGTAAAATACGGATTGCGCCAATCCAATTTTATTTTAAATAATTAAAGATCAATAACAGATCATAACGGATAAAAAACACATGATTTTTTTTTCTCTCCATATAATTAAATATTTAAAGGTTGTGATTATTGTGTTGTGTCTGGGCGGCGAATGTATCTCAGTATTTATGAATATAGAGCTGCCACATTGCATACAAAACTATTTGTCACTTTACAGTTTCTTTTTTAAATTCAAATATTTCAAGTCGGTAAGGCAGCAACCATTTGATTTTCTGGGGGGGGGGGGGGGGGGGGGGGGGGGGGGCTATGGTTTTTTTTGGAAAAAAAAGTTTGTTTCCAGGTTTTGGTGAAAAAAATAATTTGTTTTGGACCCTGAGAAAAAAAAATGTTTGTTTCACCCTCAGCTGCCACTATATGTAATGCTAAAATTGAAAGAAAAAAAATGTTTTCGGTTTGTCGCTAAAAAAATAAATTGTTCTTCGCCAAAGGCGAAAAAAAAAGTTTGCACAGAAAAAAAAACCATAGCCCCCCCCCAGAAAATCAAATGGTTGCTGCCTAATCTACCGAGGTAGTGAAACATAATATTTTACATTTCAAAATAAATTGAAAGTAACAGAGTTCACTTGTTGATCCGATAAATTAACTCTTGGGTTTAATTTAGATTGGACATATTACCGTAAAAAACATCATTTTGTTTTAAGCCAGTTGATATTAATTATATAATATTGAACTATTAATGAACCGAATATTGCTCACTGAGTAGGTCATAAAAGGTTCTAATTGTGGTAAAATCGTCTTTGTTGAAAAAACAAAAATTATGACCTGATCGGACTATAATGAAAATACAAAATAATTGTTTTATTCGTATTTTTATACGTTTGTACGTTGTATGTCATATGACAATGACATGGGAATATACATACAAGAATAATTATCTTATTTTAAATAAAAATGTCACACTTTTATCTGACAATGAAAGGACATTTAAATAACGTATTTTAAAGCACACAGGTGCAATCAAGATCGATTAAATGTACAAAGGTAATAAATCTGGCTAATCCGATGATGTTGTCACGCGTCATTAATTTTCAGTACATCCGATGGGCAATAAACCAATAAACAGCCACGCGGTGTTGGGAGAGAATCTTTGGAGGAAATTGGGAGTATAATCCGTGATTCGCGGTGTCACACCGCTACACTCGGAAATCGGTGATTAGAGTTCGCGATTACATACTCTCTGGGCGTACTGTATATACCCGCATAGTAATTCAGCCATATTTTTTATGTCAGGATTCAATGTATAATACAATGGATTGCAATATTGCAATACAAATACCAGCTGATAACAACAAATTTTTGTTTCGCATAAATTTAGGGTGCCAGCATGTCCTCCTTATATTCAAAATATTGATACGTAACAAAATTTCAATAGTTTTGATACCTCATGCTCACTTGTATAATGAAATAATTTGACCGCATTGACCAAGACCAAAACTGACCATATGTGCACTCTAATTTGTAAATCTATATGCCAGCATAGTAAATCAGCCATATTTTTTTATGTCAGGATTCAATGTATAATACAATGGACAGCTATATTGCAATACAATAACAACATGAACAACAAATGTTTGTTCGCATAAATTTAGGGTGCCAGCATGTCCTCTTTTTATTCAAAATATTGATACGTAACAAAATTTCAGTAGTTTTGATACCTCATGCTGACTTGTACAACAAAATGATTTGACCGCATTGACCAAAACTGACCATATGTGCACTTTAATTTGTAAATCTATATACCATGTATACCTGCATAGTAAATAAGCCATATTTTTTATGTCAGGATTCAATGTATAATACAATGGACAGTAATATTGCAATATAATAACAACAAATTTTTGTTCGCATTAATTTTGGATGTCAGCATGTCCTCCTTTTATTCAAAATATTGATATGTAACAAAATTTCAGTAGATTTGATACCTCATGCTGACTTATACAACAAAATTATTTGACTGCATCGACCAAAAACTGACCTGCATATGTGCACTTTAATTTAAAAATCTATATATACCCGCATAGTAAATCAGCCATATTTTTGATGTCTGGATTCAATGTATAAAATAAATGACCGCTGTTGGGATGGCGCCTTATTATGTCTTCTCCTGACACTCCTGTGAACATGTTAGTAGGACGGCAAATGTAAGCAATAAGGAAAACAATTAATGCAATTTTTTTTCCGCATACATTGAGAATGTCAGCGTTTCATCTCTGTATTCATAATATTGAACAGTCACTAGGGTGTGTAAAACGAAACTATTAGGCCGAATCATCCAAGTACATGTACCAACACTGACATGTCTGAATTCATTTGTGGTAATAGTATACTGTTAATCTATTATGTCGGTTGATTGGTTTTGTTTTGTAGTTAAACGTCAAGTGACAACTATTTCATTCATGTGCACAAATCTCTCGACAAATCTGACGAATTTGACGAGATTGTTGGTAGTTTTACCACATCGTACATATCCGGACACTGTACAACTGTACAATTTTCGTTAGAATATTCTGTGGTAAAAGAATAGTAAATCCAATCCAAATAAGTAGAATAACAATGAAATATCCATGCATGTATAAATGCGTAAAGTAAAAATTACGAAGGGACAGGTAAAAAACGGGGAACGAAGTAACGTCGACAAAGATGTTGATATCCCATGATATACGAATGTTGTTCCGATGCGTTGGATAACCCTAATTTCTATCCGCCTTCTAATTAAAAAAATATGATAGCTCTATGTAATTGACTAATGTTTATAAGAATATATAAAAATAAAAAAAGAAAGAATTGTGTTGTTATTAATAATGTCTAGTAGAGTATAGCGAGTAAAGAAATTTGCTATCAGAGGCCTTCTTGGGAAGAACAATGCGAATGTTGTTTATACATATTTTAATAAAGCTCAAGTCTGATATGAAAAGTCGCAAAAACGATAACATTTCATAAGCAGACATGTCCCCAGGTTTGGTCAATAGCAGACTTGTCCACAGGTCTGGTCAGAAGCAGACCTGTCCACAGGTTTAGTCAGAAGCAGACCTGTCCACAGGTCTGGTCAGAAGCAGACCTGTCCACAGGTCTGGTCAGGAGCAGACCTGTCCACAGGTCTGGTCTGGGGCAGACCTGTCCTCAGGACTGGTCAAAAGCAGACTTGTCCACAGGTCTGGTCTGGAACAGACCCGTCGATAGGTCTGCAGCAGTCATAAAAAAGCGGACCGTAGGTTTGGTCCACCGTAGACGAAGTTAACTTGCTGGTCTGCTTAAAAATTCTCAAGTTAACCTAAAAAGCAGTCAACAAGTTAACTCTAAGTTAACTTTTGTCAAGGTTAGGACCGCACCCATCTGTACCTTGTTCAAAATCTTTAACCAAAAACTTTAACCTGAAAGTGCCACTATAATTTTTTATTTTCAGTGGACCGTGGAATTGGGGTCAAAAATCTGGTTTGACGTTATAGTATAAATATCATATCATAGGGAACATATGTACTAAGTTTCAAGTTGATTTGACTTCAACTTCATCAAACACTACCTTGACTAAAAACTTTAACCTGAAGTGGGACAGACGGACGTTCGAACGAATGGACGGACGAACAGACGAACGGACCCACAGACAAGAAATCATAATGCCCCTCAACTATCGTAGGTGGGGCAAAATAAAACTAAAAAAAATAATTATCAAAATTATTATGATAAAATCGAGTTGTATGGTTATAAGACAAAAACACTTTTCAACATTTAAGCAAAAGTAATTGTTCAATTTGAACATTTTTTTTATGAAATTCACTTTAGCTGTTGAAAAGATACGAAGTTATGAGAGTTTTAATTCTAAAGTTTAATTTTCAGAAAAGGCAGTTGTTTCTATTTGTACAGTTCGTTTTGTTCATTTGTCTTATATTGAACAAAAGATATTTCATTAATTTGATTTACGATTTTTCAAGAATGAACAAAAAATGTGAGTTTAACAATTGCGATTTCAAAAACTCAGCATATAGATCTGTTTAAGTTATCATAATATTAGTTCTAATTATTGCGATACTTACCCAGTCACATTATTCGCATTGATTAAAACTTTCCAATAATTATTCTGCGCTTTCTGGTTTGCTCCAGACATTATTTGTTTTGAAATCTTAATATATTTAAGAGGAACGAACTATTCAGGTCAGCACAAAACAGTAAAAACCATCTCAGAATAAACAAATATTTAGGGCGATACAACTGAAGTTTTGTTACAATAGAACAATTCACAAAATACAATGAAATATTAATATAACTGGTCTTTACCTTTTCAATCACTGCAAATTTTAATGTTTTAAATAAAGATGGAAATAAGGTCTTAATTAGTATACCCTCCCAATTTAACACTGAATTCAATTATGTCGAAAAGATATTTTTTTACTGGAAAGCCATTTATATATATTAATGTTTTCTGTAATAACGGTATGATTTAAGGTTTTGTACGTCAAAATTGTATTTTACTCACCAATGAAGAATCAAAGATTTGTTGACTTGAACAACTGTGAGATAATGAGCTACCTATAGATTGATCATATGATGACAACAATAACATTGAACGATATCCACCGGCTCCACCTCCACCTATCGGATAACTAGAGTAACACAAAAGACAATATAGCAATTGGATGTTCCAGTTATAATGTGTAAAATTATAGCATATTTCGTATTTAATGTTAAACAGTGAAAGAAAGTATTCGTCTCTACATAAAAGACGTTCCTTAAACACAGATTCCAAGTTGCAAATGTAACAAAATATATTATAGTAACCTTTATAAGCAACTAAATTACTATCTTCTAATGACAGGCATGCGGATTTCAAAATAACGAACGTTTCAGTTGTATACACAGGTTCACTGCATTCACGTATAAGTTGTGGCTTACTGACACATTGCATTTTGTACTTTGAAACAGGCTCAGCATTTTTGCACCCGCGTAATAAAGATTCCTGTATTATATCATTGACGCTGAAAAACATACTAAATATTTCCTGCCTTTGACAGGTTATCATATATTGCCACTGCCTTGCGAAAGGAATATTTTCATATGAGTTCTGTGAATCTGTAACGTTCATCTGTAGAGTGTCGTCAACAACAGCTGTTGTATTACCATACATCGCCATTTGTGACTGTCCGTTACAGTAGCGAGGTAGAACATAATAAACATGTTCAAGACCTAAATGTTTATACAGTATATCGATGGCATTATTTAAAGACTGATTAAAATTGCACTGATAACAAAATTTATTTTTGTATGGATACAAGCTTGCATTAGGCAACGATTTGTTACATAGTTGAAAAAGACTGGTATTGTGATTGTTGGAAGAACATGACGTAATGACTTCTTTGTGAACAATCGGAGGATTGCAGATATAACAGAATACGTTTTTAAACATTCCAAACGGTTGATCTACTGATTGACATGCGTTAAGTATAGCATTGTCTCCATTTAACCAGGTACCAGTTTTGTTACATTCAGATATCATCCCTTTTGGATCATCTTCACATGATTCGATGAAAGATTTGTGGTTATACACAGGGCGTGTTATAATTGTACAGTTGTTTTGAATAGCCAGGTTAGCGATCTCATTAACTGAGCTAAGAATGTTAAAGTTAATTTTCATTTTACATTGGAAATCAAAATACCATGATTCCAAATTTTGCGCATCATTGTTACACTGGGCACAGTAAATATTGTCATACGTTAGGTGTGTGTTTAGTGACGTCATAGGGGTTGTCATAATTCTCTCTGTGACGTCCCTTTTCTTCGTACACTTAATGCTGATATCAGCAGCAGAATAATGAGGACATTCGTCCACGGTTTTGTATTTGTTATATGTTTTTGCCTTGACATATGGCATTGCTGGGCGATAAATTATTCCATCAAAGCAAATTCTTTTTGGTTGATGAAGCATAACTTCTGGACAACAGTTTGACTCCTTTATACAATTGTTGTTACAAGAACATAGTCCACAAATCATGGAAGCAGACTCATCGTCATTGAGAGTACCATTCAAACAAGAATGAGCCCCACATGTATCATGATATTTTTCGAGCACATTCTCTATCTGTGAGTCTATCAGTACTTTTTCAAAGGTATTCTTACCAAACAGCAAGATAATGCTGAAATATTTCCACATTTTGTCTTTGTCAACTCTGTATCTAAATAATATAAGATAGCAGTACTATTATATCTTTATAACCTCTTTTATGTTGGAAACACTATTTTATGGAAGTGTCTAGTAACTTCATCTCAAAACATTTAACGATTTGGGTAGACTGTGCCATCACTATCGTCATTTAATTGTGCAAGATAACTTTCTTAGTGAATTAATGAAAGAAGTGTTTTTTGAAAAGACGTCTGAAGGATAGTTTATATAATAGACTCAGCAAATCTTTTTTAACAAACCAAAGCCTATCCATAGTATCTACTATACATAATGACAAAAGACACTAGGTAACGATCTATGTAGTTACTGAAAACAAATAGTATATTAACTAATAACTAAATGATATTCTCTTTGACATAAAATTGAGAATGGAAATGGGGAATGTGTCAAAGAGACAACAACCCGACCATAGGACAGACACAGCAGAAGGTCACCAATAGACAACATGAGTCAATCAGTATACATCCAACAGATTAAGTGTAAACACGTTATAATCAGTGTGAGACAAGCACTCTGCAATATTAAAATATAAGTAAACAGTATCGATAGAATGTATAGCATCATAAATTTTCATAGCTGTATTACAAAAAATATTCATTTATTTTCTAATTAACAATAAATTTAAAAACTTACACACAGAAATTTATTTATTTTTTTATGAAAAAAATCAGTTGAAATATAAAACGATCAATGTTTTTAAAAATGAGAAAACTACGCCTCTACTAAATTATATTGCGATTCATGAACAGTTGTAAATCAGGATGTATCGTTTTGTGTACTTTAAAACGACAATTAACGTTTAAGTATAACAGAATTTAATTTACAGTAAACTAATATAGGTTAAAATTGTAGAAATAGAGAATCATCTCTTAAAGAATTTGTTTAACGTTCTTTAGTACAGTAAATTTTTAAACTATTGCGACCTAAATATCGATTGAAAGAATGATTTCACGAAGGGCTAGAATTGGCCCTTAGATTTTTGATTTGTGTGTAATCAGATCAAAATACTTCACATTTCACATAGAAATACTTGTGATAATACTATGAAGACACAATTATATTTATTTGGCATCTTCCTTGAATATTTATGAAACTATGATCGTTAAATAAACATATGTATTGTAATGTCTATTTTTGGTAATTTTTTTCATAATTTCAATTAGTTTGACAAACTTACCTTGGCAGCCATAAACTATCCAAAAAACTTTTATACTGATGAATTTTATAACAAAATTGATATATTTTGGTTACAATACATTTTCGATCGTAGGTCTGTGACAATATTTTCCTAACGCGTTTAACTTTGAAAAATGCACAAAATCATCATATTTTGACAAAATATTCAAAATGACGTCGTTGTCAATTTCATGTCAATTTTGTTAGCAACGCTTCGTGCCTCCTTAGTTTCTAGTGATAATTTTCCATCTCAAACGAGTAGCATGATATGAAAAATTATCAAAAAAAAATCAAAGGAAACATAAACATTCTGCTGTTGTTTTTTTATTTGGTCGGGTTGTTGTCTCTTTGACACATTCCCCATTTCCATTCTCAATTCTACAGAATAGCGATAAATATATATACCTATTATAGAAAAGAGACACCAGCAGTATTCCGCTGTTCGAAAGTCATAAATCGGTTGAGAGAAAGCAATTCCGGGTTACTAATATTTCCTGGAATCGCAATAATTAATCTCAAATTTGTGTTAGTCATATAAAAAAAAGAAATACCAAATGCTTGCAATAATTTCTGAAAATGTACAGTAATTTGTAGAAACAAAATCATTGACTTAATTATAATTTACCAATTATACAAATAGTACGGTCATTGAATTATCAAACGTCACTGTAATAATAGGAAACGAAAACTAGACTAAAAAAATACTGTTTTTTCCGACCATGCTAAACCCTATGGAAAGTCCATGTCGTTATACTTCGTCGTAGTAGTATGGTATACTGTTTTCCAGTTTGTCAGCTAGAAAGGCTACATTTGAATGCAAAAGAACAAAAATGTCAAAACGTTAGCTTCTTTTAAGTTCTATACCTTATTAATTTATAGTTTGAAAAAAGGGTTTAACCTATTTATGAGTAGTTTTTTACTGAAAAAAAAGAATTCAATCGCGTTATCATAAAACAAACCTGAAAGTTAACTATCCACTTGTTGTGTTCACTATTGACTGATAAGTTTTAATTCTGAAAGAGATGAAATACTGGCTAATGACGTCCCTATGGTACGTTGTTTAAATGTAAAAAGCATTAAATTTTAGCAATACAATCGCTTTTACACAAATAATGGATATAATGAAACCCGTCGGCATGAAACACTTTAAAATATTCATAAATTCGTGGTATTCATTACAAACCTATAAAATATCAATATATGATAAAACAATACATTCATCATTCGATAAAAGATTTGACCAATAGCTAAACTTCATTCCATGTAGGGCAAAATATGAACAATAACACACCGAAAATTCCATTCATTTTTATTAAATAAAACTTCTGTATAAATACAAATTGAGCAACGCTTTTTAAACTGAGAAATAAAGGCAACAGTAGTATACCACTGTTCGAAAGTCATAAATCGATTGAGAGAAAAATATATATATGGTATAAAGTAGCCATTAATTTCGGAAAACAAAAACAAAAAGTTGTAAATCAGGATATTTCATTTCATTTACTTTAAAACGACAAATTAAGTTGAAGGAGACTTGTAGTCAAGTTGAACATAGCTTAATTCACAGTAATTTGGTGGATGTTTTGCAATCAGAATCAAAGGTGGCTGCGCAAAAATGCAATACGAAGGGGGACAACACATAGTAATGAATTATTAAAGTAAATGACAAAAATGTGGTGTTCTTTGAAATGTACTGTCCCAAGTCACTGGAGCCTGTTATTCAGTTGTCGTTTGTAGCTGTGTTACATATTTATTTTTCGTTTATTTTTTGCAGATTAATTATGCCGTTAGTTTTCCCCTTTGTATTGCTTGACATTTGTGGGCCTTTTATAGCTGACTATGCAGTATGGGCTTTGCTCATTGTTGAAGGTGGTGGTGACCTTAAGTAGTAAATTTCTGTGTCATTTGATCTATTGTGCAGAGATATCTCATGGGCAAATATATCACATCTTCTTTTTTATGGAAATTAAAATAACAAAAATACCGAACTTTAAGGAGAATTATAAATTGAAAGTCCCTTAGTACTGTTAAAAGCAAATCTCAAACACATCAAATGACTGGTTAACAACTGTCATATTCCTGACTTGGGACAGCCATTTTTTGTGTAGGAAATGGTAGATTAACCCTGGTTTTAAAGATAGCTAAACCTCTCACTTGTATGACAGTCGAATAAAATTCCTTTATATTGACAACAATGTGTGAACAAACAAACAGACACAACAGCTGATTTTGTTGTCTTTTCCTTTCATGTACAAACTAAAATGACGTCCTCGTTGTATGAGGGTAATAGCAATTGTGTTGTCAGTTAGATATCAACTATTGCGAGCGGCGAAGCCCATGGCAATATTTGGTATCTATGGGACAACAAACTTTCTAATACCCTCATAACAAGTCATTTAGTGTTTTATTTTACCGAACAAAACAAATTTCTAGAAAATAGATTTGCATACACCATTGTCAAATTGTCACATAAACATGCACAAGATGAACTATGGGGTTGTTATTGTCCGTCAGATATTATACACCTATTGATTCGGTGTGAAGGTAGTAGCAAGTGTGTTGTCCCTGAGATACCAACTATTGCTCGAGGATAAGCCAAGGGCAATAATTGGTATGCGAAGGGATAACAAACTTGCTATTACCCGTACAACCAGTCATTGAGTGTTTTTATATACTGAATTAACCAATTTTTTAAAAGTGTACATATATAATCGGAAAGAAACGCAAATTACATAACTTGACATGCACAAGATGAACGATACGTTTTTTTTTTTAAATTTGTATTATATTCGTAAATATTTCACTACTTGCAATCAAAACTTGAAATACTTATACTAAACTTTCCGTGTATATAATAATTCTAGCTAAAGTACACCAAACGCAAATATAGTTTTAAAATACGACGCCAGACCCGTATTATGAATAAGGTACTAGATTTTAGATCTTTAAAAATGCGCGCTAAGATTTTCTTTCTTTTTTATAATTGCTTATTGTACGTGAAATTACAATCGACACATACAGATCATATTAGAGTTTGACCTTGCCAACAACACAAATCCAAGCAGAATATTAATGACATCATTATTGTCCAATGAAAAATAAACATGAAAAAGTACGGGAAATATGATTATAAAACTATTAAATGGGGTAATAAATATTGACTTGCAAATAGTCTGTGGAATGAAATAGTACAACTATTTCATTATTTTTGTATATAGAAAAAACATACTGAGGTAAAAAATTGAGAACAACGCGTTTAATAATTTCTTGCGTCCGAAGCGCTTTTCTGGATTTACATTACCAGGAACGCTGAAAGAAAACATTTGAAATACGAAGATGTATAAGTACCGAAACCGTTGAAGAGCTATATGTCAAAAATACCTAAAATAAATAGCCAAATTCATCAAAAGCCAACTTTGCCTGAGGGAGTCGAAACCATAGTTTCTTAATAATTTCAAAATTTATAAACGGACAATTTTAGTAAAGCTTGTTAAATCATGTCAGTACCGAAGTACTGACTACTGAGCTGATGATACCCTCGGGGACTGATAGTCCACCGGCAGAGGTATCGACCAAGTGATTTTAAAAAAAATCGAGAACAACACGTTTAATAATTTCTTGCGTCCGAAGCGCTTTTCTGGTTTTACCTTCATCAGGAACGCTCAAAGCCAAACATTTGAAATCCGCAGATGTATAAGTACCGAAACCGTTGAAGAGCTTTATGTCAAAAATACCTAAAATAAATTTCTGTATTCATATAAAGCCAACTTTGCCTGAGGGAGTCGAAACATTTAATTTCAAATTTATAAACGGACAATTTTAGTAAAGTTTGTTAAATCGTGTCAGTACCGAAATAGTTTTAAATATATCGATTTCAAAACAATAAAACCTTGTCTAAAAATTCCTATGCATATGATAAACGCTAGGTTTTGTTCGGCATTAACGCGGACAAATTCGAAATCAGTGAATCTACCAAATGTAAATGTGTTATGATCCATGGAAATATCAACTTTATACAAAATTGCATTGTAAGTGTTTTAACGGGTTCAATGTTCCAAGGTTTTTATCAAATTTTTAATCAAGTTTAAATAAGCAATGTATTGGACTAATTTAAATCAAATATTTTTTTAATAAAGTTACGCCCCTAGGAAATATTAATCATATCTGAACGCGTGGGACATTGGAAATCAGTTATTTTATTCTCATTGTTAAATGCAATAACGGTTGCCTATAATTGCTTACATCCTTTTAAATGGAAAAGAAAAATTACAAATAGTATATCATATTAGTTTAAAAGGGTCTTAGGCAGAAGACAGTTCAGTGTCAATTTAGGCCGTAACACATATTTACATTTAAAAATGCATACTGAAGCTATAGGTAATAAATTTGTTTGTCTTTTTATCATTTTTATACTCTTGAATTCATCTTTTTTTGCAGACAGTATGGTCAGATAAAAACATTTTTCAATTTTAAGTGAAAAACTTGCAAGCACTTTTAGTCGCAATAGGCTTATATTTGAACCACTAGCTATCCTACAGAAGAAAAGAAAGATATTATGTGAAATGAAACAGGTACAAAAGACATTATCAAGTGCTTTTTATAAGTGAAATCTTCATTATGAACTTTAACTTTTATGTACCAAGCTCATCACATTTAACTTGATCCAAACAGGGCGTTAGAAGAGGGTCATTTATACAACACATTTTGCACACATTATCTGAGATAATCATCTTTTCTGTAGACTCAGATCTAGAGTTCACAAAATCAGTTATACAACTGGATTAAATTGTAGAAACACAAATATTGACTCGTGTAAAACCTGTCAGATAGAAAGTCAGAATGCCACTTGTGCATCAAAAATGAAAAAAGTTTTGAAATGCTCATTTTGACCATGTAATGCCAAAACGGGTCATTTTTGCAGAATTTCTATCAAATAAAAGTTTAAATCCTTTACTTTCATGCTATTTGACATATTGAAACCATTTAATCATTCAGGGAAGTTGCCAAAGTACAGATTCTATTTTTCAAGATTTCACCTCTTAGGTCCGAGTACACAGTTATTTCGTAGTGCATTTCTTTTAGACAATAAATGGAAATAGATAAAAAATCCCACCTGCTCTTTCTCAATTATATTTTTACAGTGTTATGTACTACTTTTGGGACAAATTACATCAAAATTATAGAAAACTTCATCGGCTTTAACTCAAAATATGGACAATTTTATGTTCAGGGGGTCTTGAAATCTTTTCATAGCTTCCGAAGCCGGGTTATGTCTATGAGCTGATAGACAAAACACTGTCAGCCAATAGGCTATTTGCCAATTCCCGTAATTGACCCTGTAATTAGAGATCCCTCTTTCAGTTGTCTCCCTTATGAGGGACATTATTTTTCATTTATAATGGAAAGCTAGCAGAACGAGCAAATTTACCTGTGCGTAATGTGAGTAATCTTTAAGGTTTTCAAATCTTTTAATTCCATTAATTTGTTGTTAATCTAATTACTTTTGACATCTGAAATTATTTTTCATGAAAAAATAGTTATACTATCGATACATCACTTTCAATTCATCATACTTTGCATCGGCGAAAGCCAATTTTGTCCGGTATGGAACCAGTCTACAATTGACAAAGGGAAGTAATTTGTTTAAAAAGTGTGTAATAACAGAATCAAATCGGTAATTGGCAAATGGACTATAAGAAGACGCGTTATATCCAAAATTAAATTATCTATTCAAGAAATATATATTAAGAATAGTGAATTATCGGTATAATTAGGATCAACGTCAGCACACAATTTTAGGGGAAACATTTTCCATTTCAGGGAACCGACATTCCGTTACAGTAAATGATATATCTTTTTAGTAATTGACCAATGTTCTGTAATTATTATTAGGGTATATATGATGTTTTATGTTCATGTTAAACCATCCTGTAATGTTTCATTTTAATGTTACAAAAAAGTAAAATCACAAGAATACTAAACTCCGAAGAAAATTCAAAACGGAAAGTGCCCTGATCAAATTGCAAAATCAAAGTCTCAATCACATCTAACGAACGTACATAACTGTCATATTCCTTTTTTTTATACAGACATGTGTTTATGTATGCACGTGAATGACAGTCGCATACCATTCCATTGTATTAACAACGGTGTGTGAACAAAACAAACAGACATAATAGGTAAAAATATCAAAAATAGAGAAACAGCAGTCAATATTGTGTTAATAATTTAATGTTTGCTTCATGTTACAACATCATAACATTCGGGAAGTGTACACAAATATGTATTTACTCTTCGTTTTATCACTTAATTAATTCATTTTAGTCTTACATAGTATGGTTCAATCAAATTTTCTTGAATTTCAGCAAGTGAATAACAAATAATTGCAAACGGCTTCTTCATTTATAAAAATGATAGCGTATTATCGTTATTTTGTGCATTATCTTTTGATCTTTTTTTTGTGATAATTTTTCATATCATGCATCTCTCTTGATTTGGAAAATTATCGTTAGAAACAAAGGAGACACGTGGAGTTGCTAAGGAAATTGACATGAAATTGACATCGTCGTCATAGGTAAAATAGCTATACACAGATTATCATTGGTCAACTCAACTTGATTGCTTTTCTCGCTTTCGCCGTCCCGGCTCAAGTGAGAAAATCAATCTCGTTGAGATGATCAACGATAATTTATAAACATACAATTGAAGGCGATATGAAAGTTTGTCTTTGCCAATTGAAATACTTTGCAATTGATTGTTATTGACTAGCTGAAATTCAAGTAGCGATGATTGGACAGGTTTAATGAAGGGCAAATCTAATCAAGATTGTAAACTTAAAGTCTGTGGTTCATATTAATATATTTCAATTTGTGAAATGTTTTAGAAATGAAATATCCTGATTTTACAACATTTCATAAATCCCAATATAATTAAATAGTGTTTGCCGGAAAATTAACTTTAGCCGAAATGAAGGACTATTCTATGTCATGTATTTTTCTCAGTGACAATGACAGGTCCGCTTTGTTAAAAAAGTACAATTTTTGGTGAGCATCATATAACTTGAGACAATCATATTAAACCAGGTTTTAAAAGTTGCTCAATTTGTATGTAGATATTTGTTTATTATAGAAACAAAATGTTTTTACATTGTTCATATTTTGATTTAACGTGAAATTAGTTTGCTCTTCATCAACGAAATTAAGCTATTGGTCAGATATTTATCGAAGGATCAGTTAGTTTCAATATATTGTATTATTACACATGATATAAGTCTAAGTATTTCATCCCAACGGGTTCCTTTATATTTTCTTATCTGTGAAATCATGCTTGAATTGCTGAAATTTAATGCTTTCATAGAAGGTTCGTTCTTTTGTCAATCTCACCCTTATTTTTGTTCTCTTTTATTAGCAATTCAATTTGAATACAGTTTCTTTATGCTACACATATAAGGTTTCTTATACACTCAATTTCTTTGCTTTCTTTTTTTATTGGTTTGAAAGACCGTTTGAGATCCACCTGGTTTGTCGTAATGATACATACATGTGGGCGCACTACGTTTGCGCGCATTTGGGGATTAAAATGTTGTACGTTTGCCCGCAGCTTTTGATTACATTTGCGCGCATTCATTATACAGGTAAATCCGGGTGGAAATAAAAATAAGAAAATATAAATTATAATTGACTATATATTTTTTTTATTTTCAAAATAAATATGACTATCAATTATTAATTTTGAAAATATTTCTTAAAGGGAAATTCCGCGATTTTTTACTTATCATCTAATTATGTTCATCTTAACATAAAAAACACATTTGCAAAGTTTTAAATTTATATTCCTTCTAATAACGGAGAAAATCAAGTATTTGTAACTTTTTTGGTTGAATTCTCGAGTGGGTCGTGACGTATTAGCCCGATTTATTGAATTCTAGGAAAAAATAAAATCTGTTTAACTCTTATAGCTTATCGACAATATACGTAATTAAAAGCGCACAGCTGACGAATGGTCGTAGTTATTAACCACAATATTAGAATGAACGAAAATGAATATGCATATACCGTTTTGTATTGATTGAATTAAACTCCTATAAAATTATCTCTAGTAAATGTTTTCGAATAAATTTCATTAATTATTGTTGAGATTTTTTTCATAAAATATTTATTGAACATTTTTACTGATATTGAACTGAAAATATTTCAGTTCTATTTACCGTTATTGTTTTGATAATCATTTCAATGCAACTAATGTGTGAGCAGAGTGTGTATATTATTTTGTAAAGGTCACTGTATATTTCTCGGCTTGAGGTCAATTCGTTTACCTTGTAGCTATTTAGCCGCAGGTGTGAGTTCAAGCGTACACATGTATAAATGTTGTTATTTGGAAAGGATAAACATGCAGAAAGGATTAGAAATAGTATGCTGTCACGATGTTAATACACTAAGATTTAATACACGATGAGAATAAAGATACAATAATTAAATTGTGTAAATTAATTGAATATAAAATTCAGATTCGTAATTCCGAAAGTGTATAAAAATAAAAGGAAACAATTTTTGATTACTTTCTTAGCGGCAATTGGCGTAAAGATTCAAATATGAAGCAAAAAATAGTAGTTTTAATCTTTTATAAAAACTAAATGCAATATTACCCAATTTGATATACCATTGTACATCTGTTTGATATCATTGACTTTACCGGAATTTCTTAACTTGTATTCAAATCTGGCTGTGTTTAAATGCTAATAAAACTATTGCAATTTTAAAGTTTTTAATTGACAAAAAAATACAACATACAACATGCATGATTTTTTTTAGTTTCTTTTTAACATTTTATTCTTGCATAATTAAATTCATTTGACAATCATTTACACGAACTTTTTGTGAAAAGAATATCAATTATCTAAGCTAAGGCATTATTTCTTTTGAGGATTTTTGAGGATTTTTTTTTAAATTCTATGATAATATTTGTGCAATGTTGAACATGATAGCCGTCATTAATCCAAATAAGTAATACAGTAGTTGTAATAAAAGTTATATTTTAGTCATGCATAACTGATATTGACGAATTTATAATAGTTCGTCCATACATCGTTGTTCTTGAAACAATCATTATTAGTATACATGTAAGTTTCCTGACATATAAGAGCCATTGAGGATGAGCTCCAGAGAAATCAGACTAGTGGCGTTTCGTTCGTTTGTTTGTTGGGAAAGGAGAGGAAATGCAACCGCTTGTACAGATAAACGACAGAATTACCATACAAGCATTTATAGTCAACACAATCAGAAAGAGTTCCCATCGTTAGACGGGGAATATGAAGGCTTCCAAGAATGAACAAGTGACATGTCTAACTCTGAACAGTTAGAAAACAGACTATCGACATCGACCGCTTGTTCTTAATATTTGAAACTGTATGCATATATATACGTATACGTTTATGATATATATAGTGATGAGATCTTGCGTCTGACAAAAAACTAAATTCCTTCATGGTTATACCTTGCCATACGTTTATATTGGTTTGTAAGGTGATTACTCACAATCGTTATTTGAAAATCCTGTTTGTGAGATGTAGATTCATTTCAATACAGAAATTTCGTCTATATCTTTCACAAGTGTATAACACGGAGAAGCTCGGAAGGTCCATTTTGTTTGGGTGTGAACCATCGATGTTTACAGCAATATCACAGAATAAGATGATGATGGTAGAAAGAACTATGGGCGTCATGTGGCAAATATTACATGCATATCGGACAATGAGTTGTCGATCTGTATGAAAATATTTCCAATACAACCATATTATTGAGAAGGAATGTTTACATGCTATACTCTCGTACTAGTATTACAGGGTTCTTGTGGCGTTCACCTTAGACACACATCTTTTTAACGATGTTTAAAAAAAAGACAGAACCAATTTAATGTCATATTTCCCTATTTTTTAAATATAACTAAAAGTCTTTTATCTGACAAGAATACCCCTATTTAGCGAACAAGTAATTTATTCTTTTTTCTGTTATTGAATACCAAGAAAGAAAATAAATCTCGAAATTAATTTGAACATTTGATACTCAAAAGTTTCCCAGCAAAATCACGGGTGTCATTCGGTTTATCGAGAGAAATGATCGTGAAAGAATATCTAACGGCGGTCAAGTATTGTGAGACGATCGTGAAAGTTCTGGTAACGGATCGTGAAAGACATTTAATCGAGAAGACATATGAAAGGTCAGTAAATATTCTAATTTCATTAATTACACAGACACATTTACGACAAAATAAAACTGTCTGTCAAAATGATTCAACATTATGATCAGTATGTCAGAATATCCAGTTTCAAAAGTACATAGTTATTACAAAACGACAAAAGGCAGATTGCTTCTCGACATTTCAATGACATAAAAAATGTAAACAAACATGATTTTTTCACAAATTCGACTAGATAAACTACGTTTATCAGAAAAAGGGCATTGTATTTGAATTAATTAAACTGTTCTCATATTTATTTTGTACAAATATAATCTGAAACTTGGTAAATAAAGAACTATTTACACAAAATTGATTTTTTGGATCGTGAAAGATCACGTACCGCATTTTTGAAGATCGTGAAAAGGATCGTGAAAGATCTGATGCTACGTAGACGTTCACATTATTCTTTTATATATGATAACTGATATTTGTTATTGGTATTGAGAAAGGCTAGATAGGTCAACATCCTCAATAGGTTTAAGCCAAACAAGTAAAATATGGAAGAGCATGGAGGATCCAAAATTCCAAAAAGTTGTAACAAATACGACTATGGTAATCCTTAGTTTTTCGAAAAATTCAAAGTTTTGTAAACAAGAAATTTGTATCAAATGACCACATTATTGATATTCATGTCAACACCGTGTTGAATACTGGGCTGGTGATACCCTCGGGGACGAAACGTCCACCAGCAATGGCATCGACCCAGTGGTGTAAATAGTTATCAAAGGTACTAGGATTATAATTTAGTACGCCAGACGCGCAAATACATTAAAATTATTATTTGGGCATTTGTGAACATGTTGTTTGTAAAATAGTTGGATGATTGTAGGATGAAGTTTTTAATTGTCATGTGAAGTACTCACTTATCATGAGTTATAGGATACCCATATTTTGTATATTGGATCCTATAAACTGAATGTCCGTCAGACAGGATTCACCTGACCCTGAATTTGCCTCATTTCATGAATGAAGATTCATTTTAGTGGTCAAGTCCGTGTCGAGGATTCGTTAAGCTTTAGGATAACTGTCTGTTGTTATGATTGTAAGGTGTATATTTTCGACTTGTGCACATTGAACTCATTATCATGCACCATTCGGCAATGTCTGTTTTATGTTGTTTGGGCTTTTGAATGTATACCTGTATGCTATAGCGACAAGGTGTTTCGTGTATGGTGTACATGTCTGTCTGCATGTTTCTTATATGACCATGATTACGTCAATTGTGTTTGATTTATTAAATGATAGTAAGATGTCTATGTCTGGCTGTCGGTCAGGGTTCATATACTTTTGACCTTATGTTCCGAATTAATTGGCCAAGCATAACTTTCACATTTGTCAGTTTCTAAAGCACTGTAAGGATCAGAACACATTTATTTGATGTACAGGATATTTGTAGAGATCTGTATGGCATAGTTCATCTAACCTTGACCTTTTTTTATGAAACATTGACAATCTTAAGCGTATTTGACACTTTTGAACATCAAATCGGAGGACTTACCTTGTTTGTATTGGATACCAAAGCTTCATAAAATTCCGTACAAACAACGGTATATTGCTGGCTCATCTTCATGTTCCACTAAAGAATTGTCCATTAGATTGACTAATATTTTATCCGCAGTGAAAGAGGGTCTTCAGAAATACTGTGAAACTGTTTACTCGCGTAGTGGTATTAACCATATGTGGATTCTTAAAAATTCTAAAGAACTTCTAGACAATTTTAAATCTCGGTCTATTTCTGAAATTAGTTCTATCAAAACTTTTGATTTTTCAACCCTGTATACCACCATTCCCCATGTGAAATTGAAAAATCGCCTAAAAGAAATAATCCACAATGCCTTTCGACATATAAAATGGTAGCATACGCTATAAATTTATAACTTTGGGATTTCATAAGGCATATTTCGTTAATAGTGACAAACAAAAAGGTAAAACATGCTACACAAAAGAACAAGTGGTCAGTATGCTGGAGTTTCTTATCGACAACATATTTGTTGAGTTTGGAGGTAGACTTTTTCAACAAATTGTCGGCATTCCTATGGGAACGAACTGCGCGCCTCTCCTTACTGACCTCTTCTTGTTTTCATATGAATCGGAGTTCCTTCAGACACTTGTCAAAAACAAGAAGATCAAAGAAGCCAGGTTATTTAATTTCACTTTCAGATATATTGATGATGTTCTTTCCATTAACAATCCGAACTTCTCTGATTGGCCATTAATATATCCACTAGAACTAGAAATTAAAGAGACAACAGACACGGCTTCCTCCGCCTCATTTTTAGACTTATACCTCGAATTTGACACACACAGTCATCTTAGTACCAGAATCTATGACAAACGAGACTATTTTGATTTTGAAATTATCAATTTCCCCAACCTTAGTAGCAATATACCAACTTCACCTGCATATGGAATATACATTTCCCAACTTATTCGGTCTTCAAGAGCTTGCAGCTCCTACTCAGACTTTGTAAAACGTCACCAGTGTCTGAGCAGAAAGTTGATGAACCAGGGGTATGTCAAAAAACGCTCGTCCTTTTTCTAAAAAAGTTCATCGGAAGGTACCCAGAACTTGTTGATAAATGTTCCGTATCAACTTCACAAATAATACACGATGGTCTTGAAGTATAGATTTTGCGTACTGACGTTGTTCATCATCTTAACAACGTGTTATATTATTCTTTTATTTGTCTTTATTAATATTACTTTTACTGTTAAGTCTGTTTTTTGAGATATCCTTTTGACGTAACTCTGTGCTTATGTATCCCATCATACTTTGAACGGCAAAATTATTTTATGATGTGACTCTGTACCTATGTACAAGGATTTGTATCAATCCTTCTTACTATACAAATCCTTGCTATGTATCTTGTCATACTTTGAATGACAAAATTATTTTATTTATTAATATTACTTTTACTGTTAACCCACTTTTTTGTGATATACATTTGACGTGACTCTGTACTTATGTATCCCGTCATACTTTCAACCACACTATTATTTTATTTATTATTATTACTTTAACCGTTAAGTCAGCTTTTGTTATATCTATTTTGCGTGACTGTATTTATGCATCCCGTCATACTTTGAACGACAAAATTATTTCATGTCTACCTGTGCGAATTTCAAACGGGCAATTTTACACCAGTACTGAAAACCCTCCTTCCTTGATGGGTGCATTTTACATAGACATATAAAATAGTATAATATAATCAAAATGAGGATGTTAATTTGATGTATGCCTTTTTGTGCTTCTTCATTACATTTGTTGTTTTTATAGTGATTAAGATGATAACACAATGTTGACTGCTATACCCCTATTTTTGACATTTGTACCTATTGTGTCTGTTTGTTTTGTTCACGCATCGGTGACAATATAATGGAATTTGATGCGACTGTCATACAAGTGAAAGGTTTAGATAGCTATAAAACCAGGTTCAATCCACCATTTTCTACATTTGAAAATGCCTGTACCAAGTCAGAAATATGACAGTTCTTGTCCATTCGTTTTTGATGCGTTTTGTTATTTGATTTTGCCATGTGATTATGGACTTTCCGAATTGATTTTCCTCTGAGTTCAGTATTTTTGTGATTTTACTTTTTTCTAGTAAAACCCTTGATATTATAGACGTTCAACAAATATACTATCATAAGTAAAGCAAACAAGACATTACAGCACTTGCGCTTTGGTATTCTATAGTATGTACTATATAGTTAAATCAATACTTATCCGCGTTGTTTATAAAGAACTTAAAAAATTCTGTTGCACAAAATGTTGGTTATCGTTCAATCCAAAATTACACATGAAATGTGCTGTTTTTGCTATGATTTTTTGTTTGATGGATAACATTTTGGTTTAAACGTTGCATATCCATATTATTGGCTAACTAGTGTCGGTCTCCCTGAAGTGCACCAGACCGATTCACAGAGCTGAATCTTTCACACTTATTTAGAAACGTTATTAGTTTGGTTTTTTTTTTAACTTTCGAGGTAAAGTGTTAAAAAGAAAAAAAGATAATAGCTTTAATGTCCATCCTTATCAAAATAGTTACAGGCTTCAACCACTTGCACATTTATCAAATGGTAAAAGAAATACTGATTTGTGATTACTATTATTAAGTCTGGTCACGCATTTTCTTTCACGATCAACATAATACGTTGCCTGATCTTTCACTATCAAGTTTGATGGAAATTCAACAAATTCAAGGTTTTCATAAACAAATTAACGCTTTTAATGGAAGAACATACTTTAATTTTACTGTACTATCAGATACATCAAAGATTAAATTTCAAATATATCATGATATTCTGAAATATGACCATTATAGGTACAAAAAGCGTGTTATTTGTAATTAATTTCATAGACACGCATTGCGCCTTTTGTGTTTTTTCAAAAAGTACTTCATATTTTCTTTATCTTCTTTCACAGTTATGTTGAGGAAGTTAAACCATTTTGACAGACATATTTTTTTGTTCGGATTTGTTCCGCATTTTGAAAATTAAGCGATGTTTTCAAAGATTCTGAACTAGAATGTACATTAAATGTCTTTCACGATCCGTTACCAGAACTTTCACGATTGTCTCTCAATACTTGACCGCCGTTAGATATTCTTTCACGATCATTTCTCTCGATAAACCGAATGACACCCGTGAAAATATTCACATTCCCTGGGGATAATTAGTGTTCTTCCAGTGGCATATATAACAATTGTGATGACGAATTACTTCCTTTGTTCGAGAACAATCTTATTGAAATATAAATCTGTGATTTTACTAGGTCCACAGCTTCAATGAACCAAAGCAAAAGTTATACATCGACCTGTATCTAAATCAAATTGGTTCTCTTCTTCTTCTGGTATACAATTCGACATTCGATGATTACATACTGTTGGCATACATGGACTAGTCTATTTACAACACTTTTACCCCTATTTATTCAAAATATATGTTTTTTTCTTATGTTCAATGTATACATGTATATATTTTAAATTGCGCTATAGTTCCGTAACTTTCTATCCAGTCGTATAAGCGAATCGTCGGCAAGTGCGTACATTTTTTTAAATCAATATTTCTGGTCTGTTCCAATCTGTCCTTCACTATTGACAATGACTATATATTACATTTTCCCAAATTCACCCTTGGAAAAAATATTTAAATAGATTTTAATTTCATCAAATCTTATTTTTTGGGTATTATTTATATGTTTATGAATTATATTCTTTACACCAGAAATGTTATTTATAAACAAGCGTATGAGTTTAGTAATGACAAGTAAGACAACAGAGTTGTATATTATTCATCTGATAGTTCAAAATGGAAAGTTATAAGTTATAAGTTATCAGCCGTGTACACTGATCAATACCTGCAGAAGTGAAACGATGCATGAACTTGCAAGCCCGACAGGAAATCGCTTGAATACCTGGACGTGTCACCTCACACCCCTCACAATACCTTTGGAAGTAATACCTTTAGCCATGCTGGTGATCAGATGAGGGAAGATCAAAATATATTTGTTTATTACTTTAAAGAATTATGAACAAATTAGATTTTCGAAAACAATTTTCACGGAACACTTGTTTATGATTTCAACTTTGACTTTTCACCTAATTCCAATATCAACAGTTTAAAAACAACAGACCATGGTAATTTAAAAAAAGTAAGAATATTTTTCGTATCAAGTTAGTTAGTCGGATAAAACAACCGTACGATTGACAAGATATCGACACGCAATTACGACTACATCGGTTACTGTAGTTTTGTTTCTTTGTGGTTTATAGACATATCGTTTTTATTAATCGGGAAAGAAGACAAAATGGCGGATCGCAGAGAATTGATACTCTAAATTTAAAATCGATGGTGATCGCTTATCTAGCGGAATAAAACTTTAATATCTATGAATTTGAGCATTTTTATACAGAATGAACATAATATCAATTTTTGATTTTTTTGCGAAGTTTCCCTTTAATTCAAATTATATTGTTCATATTGAATTCTAAAACAAATTATAAAGTGATCATTATAAACTCCGTACTATAGCTTAAGACATACATGTTACTTCATTGCGAATAATTCAGAGTGGAAAAAGTTTCAACGAATAGTGATCGTTTTTAAAATTAGTAAATAATTTAAGTTAGTTTGTAAAGTTACACCAAGGCACAAACATTGAGTCTCGGTACGTACCGACGAGTAAAGTAACGCATTTATCCTTTAAGATTAGCTATGTTTTAGCATTTTAACATTTTTATCTGTATATATTTCTGTCATACAAGTGAGAGGTTAAGCTAGCTGAAAAGCCAGGTTTAATACACTATTTTCGACATAAGGAAATGCATGTACCATGTTAGGAAAAAAGACAGTTGTTTTCTTATTCGTTTCATGTTTTTGAGCTTTTAATTTTTTACTTTCTGATTAGATTTTTTCTTTGAGTTCTGTATTTTTGTGATTTTACATTTTGATAGGTTGCAAATTTGTCTTTTCATATTAAGATGAAACTACCAGACGATAACAATTTTGAATAACATTTTTGAGCCTGTGTTGGTTTGTGCAAATAGAAACATAATTGATTATGAATACAATTAAATTATTAATAGAAAAATCCACATTGGCTTCTACTATTTCTGTGCGTTTTGGTGTGTATTGTTGTCTCTTCTGACACATTCCCCATTTCCATTCTCAATTGTATTACTTAGTAAAATAAAATTACTTTCATGTGTTGTGGTTAACATGTTCATGTCACAATATTTTCAAGAAGTAATTGAAAAAAAAAATTTCAATAGCATATGCAGATCTAGGATACTGGTAGTTAATTTAGAAAGATATGTTATTCTCCAAAAACAAGACTAATTTTACCAAGAAACATACGATATTATTACAATACAATAACTTTGAAGGTAAAACAATATAGAACGTTTATTTAAAATGAAATACATAATTATTCATGTATAATAATCTGTTCAACACACAATAACGAAATTTGGGATGACACAACACATGTACAAGGAAAGACTTGCCTTTTATTGATATGCTTAAAAGATGACAGTAGATATGTTCAAATTGTTGTAACTAAAATCCCGTCCTCTTTTCCCCAAATGTGACCTACCAAATTAGACTGATTACCGGGTTTGTACTAACATGACGGGTTCAAATGTGACCTACCGAGTTAGACTTATTACCGGGTTTGCACTAACATGACGGGTTCGTCTTACTACCGAGTTAGACTTATTACCGGGTTTGTACTAACATGACGGGTTCGTCTTACTACCGAATTAGACTTATTACCGGGTTTGTACTAATATGACGGGTTTGTCTTACTACCGAGTTAGACTTATTACCGAGTTTGTACTAATATGACGGGTTCGTCTTACTCAGTCTAATGTGACCTACCGAGTTAGACTTATTGCCGGGTTTGTACTACCGAGTTAGACTTATTACCGGGTTTGTACTACCAAGTTAGATTTATTACCGGGTTTGTACTAATATGACGGGTTCGTCTTACTCAGTCTAATGTGACCTACCGAGTTAGACTTATTACCGGGTTTGTACTAATATGACGGGTTCGTCTTACTCAGTCTAATGTGACCTACCGAGTTAGACTTATTACCGGGTTTGTACTAATATGACGGGTTCGTCTTACTCAGTCTAATGTGACCTACCGAGTTAGACTTATTACCGGGTTTGTACTAATATGACGGGTTCGTCTTACTCAGTCTAATGTGACCTACCGAGTTAGACTTATTACCGGGTTTGTACTAATATGACGGGTTCGTCTTACTCAGTCTAATGTGACCTACCGAGTTAGACTTATTACCGGGTTTGTACTAATATGACGGGTTCGTCTTACTCAGTCTAATGTGACCTACCGAGTTAGACTTATTACCGGGTTTGTACTAATATGACGGGTTCGTCTTACTCAATCTATAAGTTTTATGTTGTGTTTTGTCTACTGTTGTTTGTCTATGTCTTTTTATTTTTTAGCAACGGTGTTGCCAGACAAATGAGTTTGAATGTCCCTTGATATCTAACACCATCGAGTCTTTTTATTCATATTTCCTAATTATGTCACTTAAAAAAAGGTACATGGGTTAGTCCAGAACTATTTATTTGAGAGGACACAATATTGGATTCAATATTCCTCCGTGAAAACCATTTAGAGTTTTTGATATCAAATTTAAAGATTTAAAACAAAGAACAATATTAGGATTATTGCACAAAGTTATAATCACGAATAATTTATTAAAAAAAAAATTACCATGTACATGGTAATAAGTTAGAATTGCTTACACAATCCTGTATGTGACCAGTTCATTCAACTATTGATCGTTTACATAACGCATTTCTTCTACGCAGGTTCGCTTGGGCGGGTTTTGAAATTTTATTTGAGGTCGAAGATTTGAATTGACCAATGGCAGCAATTGTTTCTTAAAGAGTTGATTTAATAAATAAAATTGAAAGTAGGAGTTTGTTTGACTGATTAGATCGCATGGCTTTTCGCTCAGGTTAGTTGTAGTTAAAAGTAAAATTACAAAATTGTTAACGCCGTGGAAAGTTCATAACGAAAAGTCCCTAATCGAAGATCAAAATCAAAAGCTCAATCATATCAAACGGATGGATAACATCTGCCATATTTCTGACATGGTTGCTTAGGTCGAAAATGGTCGATATAATGTTGACTTGCCATTTACGCCAATTAAAATTGCTTAGATTTATGAGTACAAATACCAAACCAACCACGTAAAAATACACTGAATGAATCAGATAGAATCTAAAGAGGATGAATGCCATCATTGAACATATTTATAGGGCAAATTTAATACTAATTTGACGATCTTTAATATTGGTTAATAATTTGGCAATAAAAGGTTAAGGGTTCGTTAACTTATCCTTTAAACAAAAAAATCAAGCTAACGTTGGTATCTTTTGGTACGCTGGCGCCACATGTAGAGCAGGGTCTGTCTACCCTTCCGTAGCACATGCGACCACCCAAAGTGTTTTTGAGGTTCGTGTTGCTCTGTCTGTAGTTTTACATGTTGTGTTTTGGGTACTGTTGTATGTCTGTTGGTCTTTTTCTTTTTTAGTGCTGTCGTTGTCAGTTGACTCTTGTGTTTGACCATCTTTTTGTATCTTTCACCTTTTTTTCGAATGTGGTGTGTTTTGCATCTAATTTAGTCTATACAATAATTGACACAGTCCAATAATTAACCCTTACCTCCTAACATTCTGTGAAAGGAAATACAAATGTTTTCAAGATACAAAAGATAATTTTCCTTTATCATTATTATTCATAAATAATTATATATCTTATTATTATATATCAGAAGACAAGACACAGACTAGAAAGGCATTTATTCCACATCAACATTTATGTTCACAATAACTTTTACACAGAAATTTAACAAAATCATCTGTATTTGCAAAATTAACTGTTAATAAGTTACAGCCAAAAATTCTTTTATTAAAATATAAAGTTCTAGTAAATACATTTTTTTCAATAAAACTATCTAGTTAATAATATTGACCTATCAAGCAGTGTCATTTACGATGCACGTTGCCAAAGGACTCTATTTCTACCTTTAAAGGAATAAGGGGATATAACTATCACCTTTAATTTTGAAGTATCTCATTTATTTCTTCTGCATTCAACTATACTTAAGAAGAGTCACTATCACGTGTGGCCCCATTGGCGTCTTTTTAATGGTTTTTGCTCTTTGGTCGGGTTGTTGTGTCTTTTACACATTCACAATTTCCATTCTAAATTTTATAGGTTACTAAGTGTTATCAGTTGTAGACACAAAGGTACAAAAAGTAATCCTTCATTTACCGGCTTTAATACAGAAATTGACAATGGTAAATTGAGTAAACTTTTAGAAAAATGTTTCTAAGTTGTTAAGTTGAAGTTTTACTTCGAACGTTGTACCAACGCACTCTTGATTGATTAAACGTCTTGGAAATCGTGTGTCACAGATGCGCATGGATCTGTTCAATGTCGTAAATACATTTCATTTTATTTCTGAGATTCTGATTTCATCGAATGCTATTTATCACGAAAATTGGACTGGCCATTAGCTTCTTCACACAGGGTGCCACCAGTGAAAGAAGAACTTTGTATCCCTCTCTTTTGATTTTTCTGCTTCTGTTTTTCTTCTCTATTCTTTAGCAACCATCGCATTAGTAAAACAATGTCCGAAGACCTTATAGCTATAGTTTTGCCCATGAAGAAATTTTTCTACATATATATATTTTGATACATGTTTATTTAACATTACAATGAAATATGTGCCGTTATCATATACTGAGACTAAATAACATATGATTTTTACCGTATGATAATAGCATTAAATTAACGTATATTCCATATTTTTCGAATTCGTGCTTAGCGGGCTGATATGAAAAGTTTATCACATGCTTCGATTGTTTTCACATGCCTTTCCGTAACGTTATCACATTGCATTCCGGTGATACTCGGCAAATTCCGAAACATACGCCTCAATGCTACGTTTTCAATGAAAAACATTACAAAGTAGTGTACAAAACAATTATTTAGATACTGGAAAGTATATTGTGTAAAATAATAATAAATAAATAAATAAAATATTAAATAAATGCATTTTTTAAAAGTTTCAAACATAATTTAGAAAGTTACTTTAAAAAAGTTGACTTTTCTAAACTGTTCATTATGTATATTGTTGGATTATTTTTTTTTTTTTTTTTGTCGATTATTCCATATAAAAAATGTTTTTCTTCTCTGTTGATTCATATGATAGAAAGATTTTTTATCGAATGTACTAAATATGGGATCCGACATCCGTGAACTTTTCACTCTTTGAACTTCTAATTTGGGAACCACGTAAAAGGATCAATATATGAATCTGTTATTTTTCTTCATTGTTGAAGCATATCATAAAAAGATCATAACATTTCAATTTTCATATTTCATGTATTATCAGCCCTCGGTCAATATCAGCCCTCGAGCGATTCGGCTGTTGGGCTGATATTGAACCTAGGGCTGATAATACATGCGATATGATAAATGCCATGTAATTATCTGATAATATTTAGGTGAAGTTAACCTGATGAAACCTGCACCCAAATAGGACGTTTATCAATCAACACAATAGTTCTATCTAATAAACAATGTTCATCATGCATTACATTAATTACATTTTCAATGAAATATTCAGATAACAAAAAATTAAAAACAAATAAAGACGAATTGGTATATGATATTATAACAATGTGCTTGCATTGTGGTATATCTTTTTGATTTTTGGGGGAATCAAAACAAAATTAATATCAGTCAGGAATGTAATGTTGTTTGATTTGTTGCCGAATTAAATGAAAAGAGATACTTTTTGCTACCTTTGAATTTGGATTTGTACAATTCGAAAACACGCTTGTTACAAATGTATGACATGAAAATAAATGTTCCCGTTAACAAATTACACATTGAAATTAAAACGGTGAACATTGATTCCGGGAACAAAGCATCAATAAACTGTAATAACCAAGTACATCCTGTTATGGCAAACAACTTAAAGTATATCACCATGTTGTCTTTTTTGTCATGTGATACATTCTCTGATGTCACGTGAGGAGTGGTACAAATATTAAAGATTGCCGCAGCAAACATGAAAACATTTGTCAATAAGATAATACCAACTGGACATAAAAATGTGACAATTACTGCCAATTTAAAAACAATAAAGCACAAATCACCTCCATATCCAATAGACTGATAATCATGGTAAATAAATGTTACAAGAATATTGCTTGTAACTATAATAGCAGGAAATCCAAAAATGTAAGCCTTGTATTTGAATAAAACATGAATATTTGAGTTTGCTGTGGTTGCAAAACTTGTGGTGAAAACCCTGTAAATATGAAATGTACACACGTTAAATGATGAAAATACAGTCAAAAAGAAATAATGCTGGAGGACACCTATTGCCTGACATAAATTACTATTTTCTAAACTGTATAATCGAACATGGAAAAGAAGCTCGTTCAAAATCATACATAACACTAGTGTCATGTTATTTTGACCAGGAACTGTTCTCAAACTTTTGAATAAAATGTATGTTATAAACGTGAGAATTAAACATATAAGTGATACAACATTACAAATGACTCTGATTATAAACATAGAAATATTAATATTTTCATGTGGCATTTCGGAAATGAGCTGAAGGTACCTATCAGAACACACTCTAATAGAATTATTCTTTACTGTAAGATAGTCATTACGCCCTAGGATATGGCCACTGCTATGAAGCTTAATTTCCCGATTTGTTTGCTTTGCATATTCGTGTGTGGTCAATTCAACCTGAGTGCACACCAGTAGATTATTTACACGGTAATACATAGCAAGTTTGCCAGGTACATGTATTGAATACACGTTTTGATATGTGCACAAGTCTGCAACCGCTATATTTTCTACTAATGAAGTTACATCAAAGGCCTCCGCATCAATTTCATACTTTACTCTCACTATAAGATCACTTTGATTAAGGGTTACTGTAGAATTCAGCAGGTGTAGCAAATTTGAATCAATGTCATGTCTTGATACCATACCAAAAGTACAGAAATCGAAGTACAGGTGCCCCGAAAATGAAGTTTTAATATTAATGTTATTGCACGAGATGTTCGAAATTACATATTTCATATTACCATGTATTGGTGTATTTATTAACCTTGCATTCAAATCATCAAATGCTTCATCGGCTAGTTTTCTTATCAAATCAATACCCACTGTTTTACGGACGTTTTCAGAAATTATAGCGTCAAAATGAACTGCAAAAATATAGCATAAATCTGCTGTCATTTGCAGTAGTGGAACACATGTGTTGTTTGCTAAGACCTTTCCAGGAATACACCTCAAATCTCTACAAATATTCTGAAAAAAAGGAAGAAAATCATGATTAATGTTGATATACATAACATTTGAAAATTGAGATTTTCTTTCGATTTAAAACCTATGAACATTTGTTTTATTCAATACACATCAGAGTTAACAAGAATGTGTCCATAGTACACGGATGCCCCACTCGCACTATCATTATCTATGTTCAGTGGACCGTGATATTGGGGTTAAAAATCTTATTTGGCAGTTAAATTAGAAAGATCATATTATAGAGATTTAACATCGTCGTTTCGAGGCCTTTATAGCTGACTATGCGGTATGGGCTTTGCTCATTGTTGAAAGCCGCACGGTGACCTATAGTTGTTAATATTTGTGTCATTTTGGTCTCTTGTGGAGAGTTGTCTCATTGGCAATCATACCACTGCTTCTTTTTTATATGTATATTAAGTTTTAAGTTGATTGGACTTCAACTTCGCGATATGGGCTTTGCTCATTGTTGAAGGCCGTACGGTGACCTATAGTTGTTAATTTCTGTGTAATTTTTGGTCTCTTGTGAACAGTTGTCTCATTGGTAATCATACCACCACATCTTTTTTTTTATATTCATTAAACACTACCTTGTTCAAAATCTTTAACCAAAAACTTTAACCTGAAAGTGGCACTATCATTTTTTATGTTCAGTGGACCGTGAAATTGGGGTCAAAAATCTGGTTTGGCGTTATAGTATAAATATCATATCATAGGGAACATATGTACTAAATTTCAAGTTGATTTGACTTCAACTTCATCAAAAACTACCTTGACTAAAAACTTTATTCTGAAACGGGACAGACGGACGTTCGAACGAATGGACGGACGAACAGACGAACGGACCCACAGACAATAAATCATAATGCCCCTCAATTATCGTTGGTTGGGCAAAATAAAACTATAAAAAATAATTATCAAAATTATTATGATAAAATCGAGTTGTATGGTTATAAGACAAAAACACTCTAAAACATTTAAGCAAAAGCAATTGTTCAATTTGAACATTTTTTTATGAAATTCACTTTAGCTGTTGAAAAGATACGATGTTATGAGAGTTTTAATTCTAAAGTTTAATTTTCAGAAAAGGCAGTTGTTTCTATTTGTACATTTCGTTTTGTTCATTTGTCTTGTATTGAACAAAAGATATTTCATTAATTTGCATTACGATTTTTCAAGCATGAACAAAAAATATGAGTTTAACAATTGCGATTTCATAAAATTAGTTCTCATTATTGCGATACTTACCCTGTCACATTATTCGCATTGATTACGTTTTCTGGTTTGCTCTAGACATTATTTGTTTTGAAATCTTAATATATTTAACAGGAACAAACTATTCAGGTCAGCACAAAACAGTAAAAAACCATCTCAGAATAAACAACTATTTAGGGCGATACAACTGACGTTTTGTTACAATAGAACAATTCACAAAATACAATGAAATATTAATATAACTGGTCTTTACCTTTTCAATCAGTGCAAATTTTAATGTCTCTGATAAAGACGGAAATAATGTCTTGATTAGTATACCCCCCCAATTTAACACTGAATTCAATTATGTCGAAAAAATATTTTTTCACTGGAAAACCATTTATATATATTAATGTTTTCTGTAATAACGGTATGATTTAAAGTTTTGTCCGTCAAAATTGTATTTTACTCACCAATGAAGAATCAAAGATTTGTTGACTTGAACAACTGTGTGATAATGAGCTACCTATAGATTGATCATATGATGACAACAATAACATTGAACGATATCCACCGGCTCCACCTGCACCTATCGGATCGCCAGAGTAACACAAGTGACAATATAGCAATTGGATGTTCCAGTTATAATGTGTAAAATCATAGCATTTTTCGTCTTTAATGTTAAACAGTGAAAGAAAGTATTTGTCTCTACATAAAAGACGTATCTTAAACACAGATTTCAAGTTGCAAATGTAACAAAAAATATTATAGTAACTTTTATATGCAACTAAATTACTATCTTCTAATGACATGCATGCAGATTTCAAAATGACGAACGTTTCAGTTGTATACATAGGTTCACTGCATTCACGTATAAGTTGTGGCTTACTGACACATTGCATTTTGTACTTTGAAACAGGCTCAGCATTATTGCACCCACGTAATAAAGATTCCTGTATTATATCATTGGCGCTGAAAAACATACTAAATATTTCCTGCCTTGGACAGGTTATCATATATTGCCACTGCCTTGTAAAAGGAATGTCTTCATTTGAGTTCTGTGAATCTGTAACATTCATCTGTAGAGTGTCGACAACAACAGCTGTTGTATTACCATAATACATCGCCATTTGTGACTGTCCGTTACAGTAGCGAGGTAGAACATAATAAACATGTTCAAGACCTAAGTGTTTATACAGTATATCGATGGCATTATCTAAAGACTGATTAAAATTGCACTGATAACAAAATTTATTTTTGTATGGATACATGCTTGCATTAGGCAACGAATTGTTACATAGTTGAAAAAGACTGGTATTGTGATTGTTTGAAGAACATGATGTAATGACTTCTTTGTGACCAATAGGAGGATTGCAGATATAACAGAATACGTTTTTAAACATTCCAAACGGTTGATCTACTGATTGACATGCGTTAAGTATAGCATTGTCTCCATTTAACCAGGTACCAGTTTTGTTACATTTAGATATCATCCCTTTTGGATCATCTTCACATGATTCGATGAAAGATGCGTGGTTATCCACAGGGCTTGTTATAATTGTACAGTTGTTTTGAATAGCCAGTTTAGCAATCTCATTAACTGAGCTTAAAATGTTAAAGTTAATTTTCATTTTACATTGGAAATCAAAATACCATGATTCCAAATTTTGCGCATCATTGTTACACTGGGCACAGTAAATATTGTCATACGTTAGGTGTGTGTTAAGTGACGTCATAGGGGTTGTCATAATTCTCTCCGTTACTTCTCTTTTCTTCGTACACTTAATGGTGATATCAGCAGGAGAATAATGAGGACATTCTCTCACGGTTTTGTATTTGTTGTATGTTTTTGCCTTGACATATTGCATAGCTGGGCGATAAATTATTCCATCAAAGCATATTCTTTTTGGTTGATGGAGCATAACTTCTGGACAACAGTTTGACTCCTTTATACAATTGTTGTTACAAGAACATAGTCCACAAATCATGGAAGCAGACTCATCGTCATTGAGAGTACCATTCGATAAACAAGAATGTGCCCCGCATGTATCATGATATTGTTCGAGCACATTCTCTATCTGTGAGTCTATCAGTATTTTTCCAAAGGTATGCTGACCAAACAGAAAGATAATGCTGAAATATTTCCACATTTTGTCTTTGTCAACTCTGTATCTAAATAATACAAGATAGCAGAATATTGTATCTTTATAACCTCTTTTATGTGAGAAACAATATTTTATGGCAGTGTCTAGTAACTTCAACTAAAAAGATTTTACGATTTGAGTAGACTGTGTCATCAATATCGTCATTTAACTGTGCAAGATAACTTTCTTAATGAATTTATGAAAGAAATGTTTTTTTGGAAAGACGTCTGAAGGATATTTTTAATAACAGACTCAACAAATCGTTTTTACAAAACAAAGCCTTTCCATTGTATCTACTATACATTATGACAAAAGACACTAGGTAACGATCTAAGCAGTTATTGAAAACAAATAGTATATTAACTAAAAATTAAATCATGTTCTGTTTCACAACATGAGCTAGTCAATCAGTATACATCCAACAGATTCAGTATAAAAGACGTTATAAACAGTGTGAGACAAGCATTCTGCAAGGTTAAAATATAAAACCCAGTTCACACTAGCATTTTTGTTAATCGATCTAATTTGAATCGATCTAAAAAAAAACAGTTAGCGTTCACATTATCCTTAATCATAGCGATCTCTATCGGTCTAATCTGAACCACTGCGTTCACATTATAATTAAAAACGCAGTCGATCTGACCTTTTTACCCGTAAAACTGTAAACATTGTGTATAAATAGAACTGGGGTGGTGTTCTCGAAAGTATCGTAAGATTCGTCCTAAGTCATAGATAAGAACAATTTTAGGATGGACTTAGGATCGTCTTAGGACACTCTTAAGTTGTGTCTCGAAGCTATCTCAGACGCATCTTATGTTATGATGTCGTCCTAAACATATCCTAAGTACGAAATTTTAAATCGTTCAAGTAACTTTGTTATAAAACATTTATTAATGACGAAACAAATTAATAAAACTGTTTATGAATTTTATAATTATATGTTTAGAATTATATGCATGATTTCAAATGTAATTATAAAATTATATAAGAAAAAGGATTGTAAATTTAAACTGGAAAATAACTTTGTTTTGAAATGGAAATTAAATTTGTAGTGCCATCGTATCGTGAAACACGAGGTTCAAAGTTTAAAATCATGCACAATTTCTTTATATACGAGTTAATAACCGATAGAGCGTTTCATTTCATGTTTATCTACACGTAAAAAATGAGCAAAAAGTGAATTTGAAACTTTATTAAGTTAGGACGAACAGTGCGATTGATTTATCCTAAGTTAGGGAACAGTCATTATTTATCAGCTGAGGGGGTCGGTGCATTTTAGGGGGGGGTCTTTGGCAAAAATATCATACCACTGGGGGGGTTACCATAAAAAAATATTGTGAATCTCTCAAGGTAGTGAAACTGATCACTCCTTTATATGTCACAGTCATTTGTTATGGTTCATTATCCATAGGATGTGTAAATTTACAATCAAAAGATTAAGAACTGTACGAAACATTTTGACCTAGTTTTGACCACAATGAGTTGGAAAAGATTCTGAACATGCATATTCAACTTTCTATAGTGTTTAAATCATTTTGAAGCCATTTTTTGAGATAGAAGGTGTGTGTATTCTTAAATCATTTGGTAATTAATAATGGATATGATGTTATGCCTTTTTTGTGTGTATGGCTCTGATCTGGCTGTGGATTAACATCTAAGAATTGAAATAGTTAAATTCATATTTATGAATTATGTCAACATTATTGTAACAATTGTAAAAATCATTGTGAAAAATTATTTTTCTCTTCATTGGCCCTTTAATTGGAATAAAAAAGTATATATCTTATAATTATTTTATGAAATTATTATTATTGCCCTTTTTTCTCTTTTCTTTATATTTTAACCCCCAATGTTCTCTATTCTTTATTTTTTTCTATTTATTCTATTCTTTATTTTTTCCATTTTCTGTTAATTTGACCCATTTCTTCTTTATTCCTTAAACCCCTTCAAGACCCTCATAAGAATACTTAATGGGCACCATGGCATTCACACATACAAAACAATACACTTTATGATTTTGAAAAACATTTCCACCTGAAATAAAATTAGTGATATTTGCAATGTGTTATTCCAGTTGCACTTTCTATATTGGGATCCTGGGGTTGTGTTCTCGAAAGTATCCTAAGATTCGTCGTAAGTCATAGATAAGACCGATTTTAGGATGGACTTAGGATCGACTTAGGACACTCTTAAGTTGCGTCTCGAAGCTATCTCAGACACATCCTATGTTAGGACGTCCTAAACATATCCTTTGTGCGAAATCCTAAATAGTTAAATAATTGTCTGATAAAACATTTATTAGAGACGAAACCAATTAATAAAATTTGTTTACGAAATTTTGTAATAACAAGTATTTAATGAAATGCATGATTTCAAATGTATTTATAAAAAAAATATCAAAATAGAATCTTGATATCAACTGTAAAACAATTTGTTTTGCAATGAGAATATTGAATTCGTTGCGTCATCGTATCGTAAAAACACGAAGTTCAAAGTTTAAAATCATGCACAATTTCTTTAAACGAGTTAATAACCGACGGTGCGTCTCTTTCCCCGTTCATCTTCACGTAAAAATATGAGAAAAAAGCATGCACAAAGTCAGGATGAAGATATGATGATCTTAAGACACCTAATTAGGTGTCCTAAAGTTAGGACGAAAAATGTGATATATACTAAGTTAAGAGAGCTTCGAGAACACGACTTAGGACAAAGACTTGTCATAAGATGGTCTTAGGACACGTCCTAATCCTAAGATAGCTTCGAGAACACCACCCTTGATTTTTTTTCCTTTATACTTAAGTAAATTAACGTATAAAGGTAAAAAAAAAAATTCAGAGACAAATGCCTGTGATTGGGATTGCAATACAAATAACTATATGATGAGAAAAATTAAAATCCAAGAATGTTTCCTGTTTTTTTTATAGATATTTTATCTTTTTTGATTCACAAATAATTCTGTGACAGCAAATGTACATTTATTCATTAGAGAATAAAAATCATTATTGAAAGTTTATCTATATAAAATTTGTAGAATTATTAGTTGTAGGAAAATAAATTGAATTAAAGAATTTTCTGTATTTTTTTTTCTTTTTTCGTCATCCCATTAATTTTAATTAGCACATGCTCATGAACAAAATTATTATCAATCCTATACCTAAAACAAACATGATAGATCCGCGCGACCCTTTGTCTTACAGAGGAATTGCATTAGCTTGTGTTTCTTATAAGCTTTATTGTAATATTTTAAACGAAAGGCTTACGCAATGGATAGATGACAATAACATATTAGTCGACGAACAAAATGGTTTCCGTCAAAATCGAAGCACTATAGACCAATTGTCTTCTCTTACAAACATAATTGTAGTCAGAAAGAAGCTTCGTAAATCTACTTTTTGTGCGTTTATTGATTTTAAAAAGGCATATGATACCATTAATAGAAATATATTATGGTCCAAGTTGAATGTAATGGGTGTGGCTGAACATTTTTGTGCTGCTATACAGTCTATTTATTCAAATGTATTATGTTCAGTACGACTAAACGGTCATTTATCAGAATGGTTTAATGTTAACAGTGGTCTTAAACAAGGATGTCCATTATCTCCCTTGTTATTTAATTTATATATTAATGACCTAATTTCATTCTTGAAATCATATGAGTGTGGTATTGATATTGATGATGAAAAAGTTTGTATTTTGCTTTATGCTGATGATGTGGTTTTACTTGCAAACGATGAAAAAGAATTACAAATTCTGTTAAATGCATTAGATATATGGTGTGGAGAAAATTGTATGACCATCAATTCGAAAAAGTGTAATATTGTGCATTTTAGAACACCTTCTGTTAATAAGTCACATGTTCAATTTAAATGCGGGAATGATATCATTGAATATTCTACCACTTATACATATTTAGGTTTAGTTTTAAGTGTGAATTTTTAGATTATAATGTAACTGCTAAAGCTGTTGCAGCTTCTGCAAATAGAGCACTTGGCCTTGTTGTAGCTAAGTGCAAAATCTTAGGTGGTGTTACTCATAATGTCTTTTCAAAATTATATGAGAGTTTGGTGCTTCCCATTGTTGAATATGGTGCTGGTATTTGGGGTTGCAAAATTTTTTCTTTTATAAATGCCATCCATAATAGAGCTTGCAGATTTTTTCTTGGAGTGGGTAAATATACTCCAAATGCTGCAGTTGCAGGGGATATGGGGTGGATACCTATCTTTCAAAAACAATGGCAATGTTTAATTTGACTATGGTGCCGTTTGAACAATATGAGTTCTGATCGTTTAAACAGAAAAATTTTCATATGGGCAGACATTATGAGTAAAAAACATAAGTGTATAAAAAATTGGAATTTTTATGTAAGGAAAACATTTTCTGAGTATAATGCAGAACATTTGTGTGTCATTACAGACTATGTTGATGGTACCTCAGTTGTCAATACTGTTATGTCTAAAATGTTCAATAAATATGTCGAACAGTGGCAAAGCAATTTACAATCAGAGAAAGTTTTATGTGGTAAGGGTGGTAACAAACTTCGTACATATAATATATTTAAGAACAGTTTTGAAACGGAAACCTATTGTAAAATTCCAATGCCATTTTCGCAAAGGAGTTCTTTTGCCAAATTTCGATGTGGTGTAGCACTACTAAGAATAGAAACGGGGAGATTTGAAAAATTAATTTTAAAAGATCGAGTCTGTGATAATTGTATGAATATTTTAGAAGATGAAGCCCATGTTATTTTATCGTGTCCTTTATATGACGATTTTAGAAAAAAAATTATTTGATGAAGCAACACATTTTAATAGTAATTTTATGTCTTTTGATGATAAACAGAAATTAGTGTTTTTATTTACAGATAATAATATGATTCGTAGCTGTGCCAAAGCCTGTAATCTAATTATAAATAGACGTAGAAATGTTTTATACTGTAAATAATGTTAACGTCAATATGTTTTATAATAGATGCATTCTTGATATTATTTTTAATGTTATAGTCTCTTGTAGTTCTGTACAGAATGGCTCTCTTTTTATATTTATATATTTTTACATTTAATGTAATGTTGTATTATATATAGTATTGAGAGATGAGACTTAAATAAAATATTGAATTGAATTGAATTGTATATCAACATATTTGGCATATAGTGTCTTTGATAGCTTTACTATTTAAGGATTAGACTAGCATTTTCAAAGTTAGGTACAACAATGTGTATAGACTATGACTTCATTTTGTACATGAATGTTCAAGTTAAATAACAATACATTTTTTTCTCATTTAAATGCTTACTTTGTCAATTCTCAAGTCCTACATACACATGTCAGATATTCTTATAGTCATCACCTTCTCACAACTGTGAATTGATTTGAATTTTTTATTTTCAAGGGGGGGTCAAACTTTTCAAACTTTGTTCTTAGGGGGGGGGATCATTATGTGTTTTTTAAGAATGATGGGGGGTTGCCAACAAAACTTTTTATGTGAAAAATTTGAACCGACCCCCTCAGCTGATAAATAATGACCATTCCCTTAAGACTTGTCATAAGTTGGTCTTAGGACACGTCCTTATCCTAAGATAGCTTCGAGAACACCACCCCTGATTTATGAAATTCATGTATAGTACACCGATACACATACTTGAAAGAAAGTAAAAGTTATTGATTATCTTGAATCACAAGTTAAAATTTTGATTCCGGTATTATTGCAGTATTCTTTTTATTTATTTTTATCGATTTAAACTAGACCGGTTCACTTTAGATCGATTTAAGGGCCAATGTGAACGCTTTGAATCGATCTTCAATCGGTCTAAACTAAAACACCAAAAGAGGTAGTTTAGTTTGAATCGATCTAAAGTAAACCGATCTTACGTAGTGTACTTTTAAGAAAAAAAAACTGATTTATTTAGCATTAAAGCTTTTGAAATAGACCCGTTTACGAACCAAATTGTAACCTTTTTGTGTTAAAGATAAAGCTGATCTGGTATGCCATATGGTGCCATAAATGAACCTTTTCCTTTACAATGCGACTGTGTTTCATGAAATATGAACTTACATTATGGTGTCAGAAATAATTGCAAAAGGGCAACAGTAGTATACCGCTGTTCGGAAGGCATTCATCGATTAAGCTAAAACAAAATCCGGGTTACAAACATTTCCTGAAATCGCAATAATTAATCTCAAAGTTGTGTTAATCATATCAAAAAAAAAACAACAAATGCTTGCAATAATTTCTGAATATGTACAGTAATTTGTAGTAACAAAATCATTGACTTAATTATAATTTACTAATTATACAAATATTAAGGTCATTGAATTGAACGTCACTGTGACAATAGGGAACGAAATGTAGTCTAAAAAAGTTTTTACCGACCATGCTCAACCCTATGGAAAGTCAATGTCGTTAAACTTGCTATACTACTGTTTTCCTGTTTGTCAGCTAGAAAGGCCACATATTGGTATGCAAAAGAACGAAACTGTCAAAACGTGAGCTTCTTTTAAGTTCTATACCTTATTAATTTATAGTTTGAAAAAAGGGTTAAAAACATTAAAGAGTATTTTTTCATTGAAAAATAAATTCAATCGCATTATAATAAAACGAACCTGAAAGTGAATCTATCCACTTGTTGTGTCCACTATTAACTAAGTAATTTAATTCTGAAATAGCTGAAATACTGGCTAACGACGTCCCTTTGGTACGTTGGTTAAATATGAAAAGCATAAAACTTTAGCAATACAATCGTTATTACACTGATAATGGGATGTAATGGAACCCGTCGGCATGAAATACTTTAAAATATTAATAAATTCCAGGTATTTATTACGAACCTATAAAATCTTAATATACATTGATGTATCTGATCATTAGATAGAGGATTTGACCAACAGCTAAATTTTGTTGCATGCAGGACGAAATGTATTAAGTAAATTTAAAATATGAACAATAACACACAGAAAATCCCATTCATCTTTATAACATAAAACTTCTTTTCAAATACATCGAGCAATGCTTTTTAAACTGAGAAAAACATATGGCATACAGTTACAATTAATTTCGGAAAACAAAACTTAATCATATAGCAATGCAAATCATGAATTTTAAATTTACCAAAAACGTACATATATTAACAACCATACACATAGTGTGCTGTACATAGTATAATAAAAAATTATCCACAAAATTACCGTCATATATACTCTAATATTATTAGAGGCGTTCCTGTCTATATATAGGAAGCTTATATAAAGAAGAAGAAGAAGAAAGGTTCTTTATTTGGATATTTCATTTGATATATACTTTTAACCGACAAATTAAATTAAAATTTACAAAATTAAGTATTCTTGTAATCAACATAGCTTAATTCACAGTAATGAGGTGGATGTTTTGCAATCGGAATCAGAGGTGGGTGTTCCAAAAAGCAATAAGAAGGAAAACAAAAGCCACAGAAATGAATAATTAAAATGAATGAAAAAAATGTGTTATTCTTTGGAATGAGAACTGATAGGCAACCAACATCGGAAACATAGTATAATCAACAAACTATAATATGCTTTGTTTAACATTAAACCAAACGAATAGTAAACGACTATAGGTATAGACATTTCCTTATGTAGAAATGGCGAATTAAAACCTGGTTTTATAGCTAGCTAAACATCTCTCACTTATATATGACAGTCGCTTGGAATTCCGTTATACTAACAACAATAACTGAGCAAAACAAACAGACATAAGTGGTATAAATGACAAAAATTGGTACAGCAGTCAACATGGTAATATAAGATAAATTATTGTAAAAACAAATATCTATTTCAACTTAGAAAACAAAATGGCATACAGATAATCTTTTAGACAAAGTACATCAGCAAAAACGGAAGACAAGAATACAAAATTAATATAGTACAATAACATATTAGCGGGATGTTTAAGTATCGAGCTACGACAAAAGAATTTTACAAAAAAAGGACTTTAAGTAGTAAATGTTAAGAATGTACGAGGACATATAAAAATCATATTAACACATAATTAAGATGATAAACAACGTCAGTACTAGAATCTTTACTTCAAGACCATTATATGTAATTTGTAAAGTTGATTCGAAATATTTACCAAAAAGGTCTTCATATCTTTCAATCGGAATTTAAAAGGGTCGACTAGACGTTCTTTGACATAACCTTGGCTCACCAACTTTCTACTCAGACACTGGTGACGTTTAATGAAGTCTGAGCTGCAAGCTCTTGAATATCGAATGAGTTAGGAAATGTATATCCCATCTGCAAATTATAGGCAATAGTAGTATACCGATGTTCAATAGTCATACATCGATTTAATTGAAACAACATATAGTATTGCTGATATGTTAGGATGGATTTATAATTTCAAAATTTATAGATTCGTCTCATAATCTTGGATTGTCAGTGATAATGAGTTGACCACTTATGTCAATTTCGAGGTAAAAGTCTAAATTTGAGAGAGAAGAAACCGTGTCTGTTGTTTTCTAGTTCTTAAGGATATGTTTAAGAAATCATTGAAACCAAATCAAAAATTTAGATTTTTAATGGAAAGAATCTCATCATTACATCTTAATAATTTAATTTTGGATGTAACGCGTCTTCTGATTGGCCGACGTTATTTTGTTATCAGCCCATACACATAATTTAGTCATGTGACTGTGACGTCATCAACGTTTTTTCATGGTTTTCTACGGTTTAAAATGGAATTTAGAATTAAATTATAAGAAATTACTGTAATATTTTTTCTGTCTATGAAGAAATAACATAAAAAATGTGGTGCACACTGAATAACGCGCGTAGCGGGTTATTTACAGTGTGCACCACATTTTTATGTTATTTCGAAATTAATGTTAATGTGAAATTAAATGATATGGCTTTCTTATGGTCATCTTGGTTCTCACAAGTGTCTGAAGAAACTCCGACTCATGTGAAAATAAGGGTGTCATCCTGGTTTGTCCACTTTTAATTACATGCATATGTAAACATAGTGGGAATTGTTGTTTTAACAATTATAGTTTATTTCTGAATTGTAGTCATAATTTGAAAATGTGCAAAAATATTTTTTATCTGATATTTTTGAGCAGGAAAATGTATAAAATTTGACAATACATCTCTTATTTTACCAGTATTTTTTTTTTTTTATAAAAGATACTATATTCCGCTATTAACTCAAGGAAAATGTGCAAAGATATTTTTAAAATGATATAATTTTTGTAGGAAAATGTATTGAAATTGACAAATATAAATAGACAAAAATTACAGATAATGAATTAAATATTGATATATATATTTTTATTATCTAAATAAATTCACTGTTTTGAATATTTATACAATATCCAATTAGTCCTAACAAATAGAATATAAATGCAACTGCAGCTTAAAAATGCACAATTGAACAGTAAATCTGTATCCAAGGTAGCATTTTCTTCTTTTAAAAAAATCAGCAGCTAAATAATAATACATGATCGCTCAACAACTTCAGCAGCAACTTCATTCAGAAAAAAATATGAGACAGCAACAAACAACACAGCACAGATGGTGTTCCCAGTAGTATCCATTAAAGATTGCATCTTCCTCTTTACCAGGGTTGTCGAAAGGCACAGAAATGTTGACTACAGTCGTATTATAAAGAAAATGAAGACATCACTTGATTTAAAAGATGAGCCGAAGTATAACCTCTTGTTCCACTCCAACTTAATTGTTGAGCATGTTTTGCATAAAAGTTTAGAAGACATTGATGAAGCTGACAACATACTTGCTTCAACATTATTTACTGATTATGTGACAGAATTCTGGGTTGAAAACGCTTTTTATGAAACAATAAAATTATGATGAGACTCCAACATGCCCATCCTAACATCTACGAGATAATCGAGTTACTGAAGTCCCAGGCACTAATAGAATGTTATCCAGTATGCAACAGGAGGAGCCCGCCCACCAAAACGAAGAAGATACAGAGTAATAGACACCATGCAGACTCCAACTAATGAAAGACAGACACCGACAAGGACTTTTGAAATATATATAAATTTATTATATTTCCAACTGTTGTACATAAAAGAGGGACGAAAGATACCAAAGGGACAGTCAAAAGTGTCCATGGTGCTCCATGTTTTCGTATGTAATGCACAAATAAACTTTGATTCATATATTATATAAATTATGTTTGCAATAGAAGAGAATTTGCATTGCAGTATTTATATCATGAAAATCATTCAGAAACTAATAAATTGGGAAGACACTTTTATAACTGAATGTCAATGATTTGTCTATCGTTGCATGTTAGATGATAATATTGAATTGAAATCAAATTATTGAGAGAAAAAATAATTGATTTGTCTTTAAAGGTTTGGTTAACTTTTGATGTGAATGTCGACTGTTTTGTACTTTGTAAAGAATATTACCATAAATGATTGGAACGTATAATATATGCCTACACAATGATTTGTATAGTAAGACTTACTAAACAAATCATTGTTCGATCTACATGTTGATTATATTTACGAGTGATGTCCTTATGCCGATGATAAAATTTAGTGAATGTTTTGCATGAATAAAGTTTTGGTTTTTTTTTTATTTGTCCTTGTTCTGTTTATGAATCAAGTAATTCTTTCATTCAGTTATGTTTTTTTTTTTTGTATTGTTTGTTTGTTTGTTTGTTATGTGTTTTTTTTTTTAATCTGCTGTAGCCTTGGGTCCTTATGTGCCCATAAATTATGAATAAACTTATTTAATTCTATTCTATAATCTATTTTATAATGGAGAACAAGAAAGAAAAGGTCAGATAGACGAATTCGAATCCGTGCAGTAAAATTCCTATAGGTAAATAATTGATCGAACATTTATTTACATTATTATTATGGCTTTTGTATTTGCGTACCCGAAAGATTAAATAGTGTTTTTTTTTTTTTTTTTAAATGGATGCATTTGCAACGCATGTGATATTTTCAAAGGTAAACATCACTTTGTGTTTTAAAGTAACACTTTCATATAGATAATTTAGAAATATGGATTTACTGTTGAATTATAACCAATTAAATCGGTTTGAAGTTGGTTAAGCAAAGATCATATAAACGAGTGTGTCATGATATGTACATGTATTTACATATGGATAGCATGGCTATCATCACTAAATGCGTCCTTCGAGCAATATGTCACTTAGTCATCATATGTCAGAAGTACTCACACGCTTAAAAAAAATGTACCTGCAACTATTTCACGAGCTATATGGTTGCACAAAGTTCAGAAATATTCGTGCAAAATTACAGATTTTGACAAATATCCCGGTCTTGTCCTTAAATATAAGAAAGAAGTGGTATGATTGCCAATGAGACAACTCTCCAGAAGGGACCACATGCCATAGAAATAACAACTATAGATCACCGTACGGCCTTCAACAATGAGCTGTCCCATACCACATACTAGTAGTCGGCAGCTATAACAGACCCCCAAAATGACAAATATTAAACAATACAAACGAGAAAAACTAATGGACTAATTTATTAAAAAAAATCATAATGAACAAAAGAACAAAAAACATTAACGGTAATTTTTTTTCTTATATGAAATAGTTGACACTGGACGTTATGTCTCTTGTTTGTGTGTCTTTAATGATGCTTGAAACCTAAAATTTATTAAAAAACCTGATAAACAGTTTATGCTTTGAAGGGTTTTTAAAGTACCAGAAACGGAAAAATTCAATTCTGCGGAAAGCCAGCCGTGCAATATTCGGATTAATATAAAACGCATCATCCGAGTTTATAAGTACAAAATAATTAAAATATTAAACGAATAATTTAACTGTACTTAAATTATTTGTATGTTCGCTTTAAATCCGTATGAAATATTTGCAACTGGACGATGAGCATTTCAGTCAAAAGTCAATTCATATGTTACGGATTAAATTTGCAGTTATGATTATCAATTATCGGACAGGTTTGGGGTTACGAAATCGGACACGTTTGGGCAATAATGAATATTACGGACAAGTTTATGGAGAATAGACACGTTTGGGGGATAGACACGTTTGGGAGTGTCACAGCTTGAAACTCAAATATGTCCTCATATTTATGCACAAAGGTTGCGACTTTCAATGATTGGTAAACAGGCACCAAATATCTAGATAAATGGGGAATGTGCTCATTGGACATAGATGATGACCCTGCTTGGATATAGGATTATCAAGATACATTACTCAAGAATCGGGTAAAATTGAAACTACCTAAATGTATGCTTAATCTGTCTTTTATGGTACTACGCATTGTGTTGTAGTTTCATAATGTTTGCTTGAGAACAAAAACAAAAAATTCCGCATTTTTTTCCATTTGTAAAGGGGCATAACTCTAGAACAATTAAAGTGAGACCACCAAAATTCAAACATGATACCATTTGAGTGAGACAAACTAAAGTTAGAGAAAGGAAACGAAAAATAAGCAATTTTTATACGACGCAAAAATAAATTGTGGTCGTATATTGGCATCACGTTGTCGTCGTCCGAAGACAGTTTGTTTCCGTACATTAACTTCAGTAAATAGAAATCCGGCATGAAATGTATACGCAAGGTTTATAACCGCGAAGGAAGGTTGGGAGTGATTATGGGGGTTATGGTCTCAACAGTTTAGGAATAAGGGGTCAAAAAGGGGCCCAAAAAAGCATTATGGGATTTGCTCGTTGTTGAAGGCCACAGGGTGGCATTTAGTTGTTAATTTCTGTGTTATTTTGGTCTATTGTGGAGAGTTGTCTCATTGGCAATCATACCAAATCTTCTTTTTTATATTTTAGTAGTTTCCAGACAATACTGACTTCTGTTAAAGTATATGAAATTATACCACAAGTTACAAAGGGATGGTTATGGCTAAAACCATTAAGGAATTGGGGGCAAAAAAAGGTGGAAAACTGACAAGACAATTTTATAGCAGTGTAAGGGAGGTAATCCAATCACAAAAGAACAATGTATTTGAATGGGTAATACACCTTATCGCTATTTGTCCGCTATTGCTGGATATCACACAGGTTCCCGTAAAATTTTGACGTCATAAAACGAAATATCTGACGCCACATCATGATGGAAAAGTAATTGTTGTATGCGTCAAAAGATCAAGCGGCCGGGTTAGCCGGGATTAGCGATAAGGTGTATTATGCTTGCAAACTCCATTAGAAATATGAATTATTATAACCATATCTTGAGGTCCGAAAGAATTTTATATTTTGGAAAAAGCGAAATGGAGATTCTCTCGTAACGAAATCAGCTAGATAACGGAAAATTTCGAAAATTTTACCTAGATGGGCAAACGAATATTTCTTTTCTATATACTGTTGTTAAAAATAAAAAGATATTATCTGCTTTTTCGGTAAAGTATTTCAAAAAATGCTCATCTGGTAAGTGGAGTGCTCCTTATATAAACGGAGGTGCATTGTACATACCAGAACAGAACATGTGGGATAGTTACTTCCCTTTCCGTTACTCTTTGGTAAATAATTGCGGGAAATGCAACTCAGCAAAGTTAATGTGGTAAACATCGCGGTCACTGGTCTATACTATCCTCAACAACAGCAACTTTACAATACAGCAAGTGCATAATTTGCAGTGGTAAACGGCGAATCCCTTTATTGAATTTTTAATGTTAAAAGTACAACGTTCATCATAACAAATGAGCAAATATTTCGGTCTCACTAATTAGCGACAACAAGAATTTTAGCGACAACAAGCGTCAACAAGCGACAACAAGAATTATTTTAGCGACAAGAAACTATTTAGCGACAAGAAAACATTTTTTTTTAATTAAAATTAATCATTGCAATAAATATTAAAAGAAAATAATTTTAGCGACAAGAAAGTTAAAATTGATAGAAAAAAATGAAACATTATTTACATAATTATTTATTTTATCATCTATTATGAATAACAGCCAGTATTACGTTTAATTATTGTATTATGAGATTACTTTTCCTTGTGTTTTAGAACATATTATTTATCTTATAATTTGTTTTTTAAAACTCTTTTCGTGCAATATGTATTAAGCTCGCAAAATGAATTACTTGTGCATCATTGTCCTGAAAATATTGACACAAATTGTGAAATACAAAGAACTGAAACCAAACAGGAGGAAAAGAAAATTGAAATGTGAATGATTTCATCTTTTTATTTGTTTATTGCCTCATTAAACGATATTTATCATGTTTATGCATATTGATTGAAGATGAAAGGAAATTAATGGCAATCTTGAGTTTTCAACAGGTGTTCACTATTTACAATGATTGTATATTCTGGCGCGTGTAATTGTATAGTCTGACGCGTGTACAAAGTTGAAGGTGTTAATTGGATGTCATTGTAGCAATAAAACAGGGGACACGCGACTCGTTAATCTCATTTGAAGTTCCACATTGTGTGTACTGTTATTACCTTAGGGTGAAGCCACATATAATGTTGTTCCTATCAAGAACAATGAATTATACTGTTAAAAAGGAAATAATATTTCATGTTTTTGTTTCAATAAATCCTTCAAAGGAAAGTTGACCTTTTTTTTGTTTTTGTTTCAATTTTATAGCGTGTGCATTTCCTTTCCTCTACCAAGCTGACTGAAGCCATTCAACTTTTATGTTTAGTATAAAGTAAATTGTCAGCATTTCAGTATTATTCTCGCAAAAGTACGTGCTCTGTATATTGACCCAAGGTAGAACCACGTCCTCGTCGTGGGGTCTGGAAACACGCTTAAATAATAAAGATGACAAAGCGTGGCTGAGAGTTCTACAAATAAAGCATCGAATTGACATAACAAGAGTACACTTAGAGCATAGTGTTAAGCAAATGAATCAAAATATGATATTCCATTATGCCCGCTCCATATATACTGTATCTCCATTCGTTTATTCATACTTTGACTTTGATGAAAACAGATACATACATCATCTTATACATATTCTTCATATTTAAAAATAAAAAAAGAAGCTCAATCTCTTTCTTTTTCACAAATGTTAACACAAATGTTAAATTTCTTCATCTACCAATATACTAATATAAACTTCACACTCTCTTTCTTTCTCACAAATGTTTCATTTCTTCGTCTATCTATATAATCAAACATTTTAATTAGACACATATCTGCTTGTATATTTAAAAAAAAATCCATTAAATACAAATTTCTTTATATCTAATAAAAAAAAATGTTTTCTTGTCGCTAAATAGTCTTCTTGTCGCTTGTTGTCGCTAAAATAATTTTTGTTGTCGCTTCTTGTCGCTTGTTGACGCTTGTTGTCGCTTCTTGACGCTTGTTGTCGCTAATTAGTGAGACCCAAATATTTAACAGGTTGGGAACTAGTCCAAATAATTATGACGTCTGGCGTGATAGAAAAAAATTAAAATAGCCTTGCCAGATGTCATAATTATTCGGACTAGTTGGGGAAAAAACCCTCTATATGGTGTTTATAGTTATCAAAGGTACCAGGATTTATTTTAGTACGCCAGACGCGCATTTCGTCTACATAAATTAACTTAAGACTCATCCGTGACGCTCATACCGAAATATTTATAAAGCCAAACAAGTACAAAGTTGAGGGTTGTTCTTTTCACCACCGAACACCACCGCACACTACCGAACTCCGCTGAACACCCAAATAAACATCAACCACTAAGAAAATCAGTGATTTAATACAATAAAACGATAAAATCAATCAAATTACATATAATTTATTTTTTTTTTTATTTTAATGTGCATCATTTTTCTGAAAAAGTTGATAACTCAAATATTATATTTAGGTCACATTTATATAAAAAAAAAACATGTAAAAAATAATTTTTGGGTTGTTCAGTGGTGTGCAGTGGTGTTCGGTGGTGAAAAGACCTACCGCAAAGTTGCAGAGCATTGAAGATTAAAAATTCCAAAAAGTTGTGCCAAATACAGCTAAGGAAATCTATGCCTGGGATAAGAAAATCCTTAGTTTTTCGAAAAATTAAACTTTTGTAAACAGGAAATTTATAAAAAAATGACCACATTATTGATATTCATGTCAACACCGAAGTGTTGACTACTGGGCTGGTGATACCCTCATGGACGAAACATCCACCAGCAGTGGCATCGACCCAATGGTGTAAATAGTTATCAAAGGTACCAGGATTATAATTTAATACGCCAGACACGCGTTTTGTCTACATAAGACTCATCAGTGACGCTCATATCAAAATATTTATAAAGCCAAACAAGTACAAAGTTGAAGAGCATTAATACCTCAGTGTTCTCCCCAGGCCGATATGACGCTGCGGTGCCGCAGCGCCTTCATAATATTTTCGAAGATCCCGCAGCGTCTTAATTGTCCGCTGTCCCTTAATACTTGATCCCGCAGCGTGTTAATTTTCACATTTTCATTATAAATGTTGGTTAAAATTGTCAAGTTGTTCATCACCGCTGAGAGGTTGGTCAGTGTTACGCAATAACTGATAATTAGTTTTACCTGAGCCACGCTTATCCTAGTCTTATCGGACTATGTTATCATGTAATAGCGTACATGATCATCAAGAAGATAGATATTTGTAGAAGAAAATTAAAAAAATAAAACTTCAGTGCAGAAATTGAAGAAATAGATCGCAAATACATTGTATTTACGCATTGTGTGTGTGATCACTTGACCATTTAAATAACGAATTTTTTCATTGGTCGAGAAGAAGAATCTATTTTAACACGACCAATGAACGTGATGAATACACGTGATAAATTTGAATACACATTGCTAAAGATATTTACGATGAAAATTATGAATGAGAGTATTTGTAATTGAAAAAAATAAAATAAACTTTGATTAAAGATAAAGAGAAGTGATTTATTTTAATATATAGTGAAAAAATGTTACTTGCAAGGTAAATTGTCTCAAACTGTCGTGTTTTTAGAAATAAAATGATCATTGAACATCGATCGTAAAATTCCGTTCGTCGGGAAATATGTGACAATCAACACGGGTACGGAATTGCTGCAGCTTCTATATAATGTCACTAGTTGATAAATTCAATTGTCTTAACTTTAAAAAAACTTGCAAAGTTTCGTTTATATCTACCTGCAAGAGATAGGTTTTAACAATAATACACACGAAACGTAATGTAAAACTACGGAAATTCAGCTGTTCATTTACATATTTTTATTTTAAAAAGTTGTATACCAAATATGATCAAATATCTTCACCATATTCGATGTTATTAATTCTGAATGAACATGTTCTCTGCAAATAACAAAAGGGTGACTTCTAAGCAAAAGGCAGATGATGGAAGTAGAAGTTTTTTTTCTCACCCTAATGACTTCTATTAATGAAAAGGGGAATACACCTTCCTCTTCACTGTCAGTATAAGCAGATGTCATTGCTTCTCCTAATCCCAACCTAGCTAAAATTTTAGCAAGTGATAACAGCAAGCACCATGTTTCTGGTTTCAATGACAATTAAGTGGCTGACTGAGTTTTCATGGCTTACAAATGTTAAAGGGGGTATAAGCAAAAGAGGATAAAGACAAAATTGAGGAACAGACTGTCCAACAAAATAACACTATCTTGAAACATTATCCTTAGAAGGAGCAGAAAGTACAGAGATGAATATTTATATTTTGACTTATAAATAACTTTTGTGTTTAAAATCAATTTATTTCATATATATATATATATATATTCTTGTAATTCATTATTAAATACTCTGCATTATCAAACACATAACACAAAGCATTATAATTCATATTGCATGTCATGGATTAATGACTGATTGCTTCAGATCACAAAAGTTCACTCTAAAAAAAGAGTTACGCGCCCTTGAATTTTGCGCCTTAAAAAAATCCTGGGGAGAACACTGTACCTTTTTTATAGAGGGATAAAATTATTCCTCTTTAAGAGTTTGTTTTTTTTGTTTAGACTTTATTTAAAGCAAAATATGGCAGATTAGCATTTTCTAGTTATATTGGCCATAATCTATAGCATTATGTGCATCAATAATTGCACTTTAGTCTTTACTAAAAATTGGGATACTGAGTTTTCTGCTAAAGTGACAGAACTTGAATTCTATTGTATACCTATCTGAACTCCTGATCAACAACAAAAGGGACAGTTGACCTTTAAATTTTATGTTAAATCTAACAATAGAAATTCTGTTCAGTGAGACAAACTGAGTAGAATTTACCTGATCATCACAGCTTTCAATCATGGTGAACAATAGATTGTATATTCAGTCAGTTTAGCAGTAAACAGGGCATATGCATATTAAACTAAGCACATCAATTGGTGCATCAAATGTTGCAGGTTACTGCCATAATAAGTAGAGAATGCCAATATGCCTTAATTTGCTAAAATTTGTTTAAACAAAAAGATCTGTCAATAGAGGTGTCATTGTATCCCTCTTTAGAAGGATTATCCCTCTATAAAGGTATAAACACTATATAGAGTGTTTGTTCCCAACCAGTTTAAAGCACAGGCACTTGTTTCTATCCATGGGAAGACCCACTATCAACGTAAATTGACGGGTATTACTGCTAGAGATTCTTGGGGACAGGACAACCTCCTTATTCCGAAATTTGTTAAAAAAAATCTGTTTTCTACAAATTTCCATTATTTTCACGTTTTTCTGTATTATAAGATCAGAAATATACTACCAATAGCTTGTATTTGCTGGTTACTGTCAATTCTGATCCAAGTTTACTATCCACAGCAGTCACTGATATATTATATAGAGAGAGGGTAACTCACTTAGTACATATTTTTAATTTTTTTATGTGAATTCTTGAGGGAATCCCAAGCCTAATACTGTGTTCAAACAATAAAAATATGCACAGGGTCGAACCCTGGTTAATTAACCCGAATCAATTACCCCAGTTCACACTTGATAAAAATTAACCCAGTTTGGGATTTTCCCTCTCAACAAATATAGAAATGTTAGCTCCAAAATTGTAACCTGCATGCATGTATGTCCACTATATACATGATATACATATTTACATATTTTTTTTTCATCACAGATGCATTATTTTAAAGTCTGATTTTTTTTTTGCAGTACTCCTGGTCACTTTGGTGAGTCAATCACCATTAAGATCTATCAACCACTTCCCGTGTTTTTGAATAACATCACATTATCCAAATTGCACCCATTTTCGCCCAAAAAAACAATGGAGATGATGTAGGTTTTTAATCGTTTGTCGATCTTTGTCAACATGCAGGTTTTTTTAAACAAAGATTTATACACTTACATGTATATATTGCTCTTGCTGTTGCTGATTTTATATGGTTTATATGATTACTATCAAGGGTCCGGAAACGGTCATATATGCCAGACATGACCGATTTGGAAACTCAAAAGTCCTAAATCTTTTATTGGGATTTAGGTCAAATTTTTT